>NW_020940358.1:16233108-16263545 GCF_900497805.2 Vombatus ursinus
TCTCTCTCTCTCTCTCTCTCTCTCTCTCTCTCTCTCTCTCTCATTCAGAGCACAAGCCTTTTCTTAAAACTAATCCAGTCCACTGCAGAGGGCATTGGAGAAGAGAATTCTAGCCGAATGAGTGGAAAGTAGGGGAAGACTGACTCTGATGGAGTAGAGATGCTAAGACCAGGCAATAAAATAGGTCACCCAGAAGATTCATATGTGTCCTGAACATCTGGTCTCAAAGTAGCCAGGAAATAGGTTGTTAGGTGCAAGAAAGTGTCA
Source organism: Vombatus ursinus (assembly GCF_900497805.2). NCBI lineage: Eukaryota > Metazoa > Chordata > Mammalia > Diprotodontia > Vombatidae > Vombatus > Vombatus ursinus. The sequence continues at coordinate 16,233,376 of NW_020940358.1, forward strand.
GGCCCCCAGGGCAGATGTTGGCTAATTCGGAGTGCAGAGGTCCACTTTTCTTTAAAAGGAGGCAGCAAGGTACAGAGGAGAGAGCACTGACACCACAGTCTCTGAGTTTAGATCCCTCTTCTGATGCTTATGACCTTTGTGACCTCAGACAAGACACTGAGTGCTTGAAAGTGGCAGCATGGCATTTCTGAACGTCTGGGTCTTGGAGACCTCCATTGTAAAATGACAGCATTAAACTAGATGGCCTATGAAGTCCCTTCCAAATCCAGATGTGTGATTCACCATTTAATTTCATAAGTTCCTAGAGGTGGAGGGGACCTCAGACACTCTAAGATTCAAACCTCTCTCAATGAAGAGGCAGTGGAGTATTCTGGGAAAAAGTGCTGATTTTGGAGTCAGGAGATCTGGGTTCAAATTTGACGTCTGTCCCTCTCATTCTGTGTGACTTTGGACAAGTCATTTTTCTGGGTCTCAGTTTCCTCATCTATACAATGAGGCATTCAACTAGATGACCTTTGATGTTCCTCACAGCTCTAATGTAGGAGCTTTTCCTCTCCTTTCAATCCCCAACTCCAATCACAAGCAGTGATAATTAATTTTTTTCTCCTAAAGATTCATCCCACTGTTAGAAGCATTTTTGTCCATCTTGAACCCAAGGTACCAAAGTGTTTCGAGGGCAGCTGACGATTCCGATGGAAAAGCTGAGTAGGTTAGGGAGTCCGGGGGAATAAATAGGAGATTCTGACAATATGAGTGGCAGAGATCTGAACCATTACATTAACAGTGTGTTTTGCCAAAATACTCATAAAATGGAAACAATAGAGGGCCTAAATAAAGGGGAGGAGAGGGAGACAGAATTCACAAGCAACAAGGAGTAGAAAAGAACTTCTTAATAATCCAAAAATTGTGTTCTGGATTTTAACAAAAGATTGTATTTGCATTTCGTTACCCATGTCCCAATGGGAGAAACTTTGTTTGCCTCTGATTCAAGTGTTGTCTGAATTGGCTTTGTATAGAGACTAAGAGCCAGGCAATCCAGATGTTTAACATCAGGAGGACAAAATACTTCAATGGATTTTTTTTTTTTTTTTTTTTTTTTTGCTATTTGACCAGTTAATTTTCCCTGGCAAGGGAGGCAGTCGACTGATAATTTCATTTGATATAAAACCTTCCAAAATATTTGACTGACGACAACATTTCACATTTAGATAGAACTTTAAGGCTAACGAAGCATTTTTCTCATAACAAATCTGTGAGGTGGGTAGTGCAAGTATCATTATGCCCATCTTACACATGAGAAAACTGAGGTTCTCCAAGTTTAAGTGATTTGTCTGTGATCACATAGCTGGGGGTAGGTTTGTACCAGTGTCTTTTGACTTCAAATGCTATACTCTATCCAACCATACCATGTCATTAGCTTCTACTTGGACGTTTTTTGGCTTTTGGAGACCTCACCAATGATGCTTCTAAATTGTAGATTCTATAACTACAAGCCATAAGAATCATTGCCTGAGAAGCAATGGAATAGTGGATAGTTTGTGGGACAGGCAGTTCAGGGAATATATTTCCTTCCTCTTATTCTCATGACTTCTTAATGATCCTGAACCTCTGGCAGTCAATACACAAAGTTCTTTCTCCATCTTTATTTTGCTTCTCCCTCAGGCCTATCCAACTCAACTTTAGTCCTCACCCCCAATATCCTAAAACAGTCTGCCTCTTCTACTGTGCCCTCCAAAATGCCTGCTCTGTAATTAGCAGATTTCCTTTTATCTTAAACATTTTTTCCTCAGCCCTCATTGCAACATGATGCTCTCTTGACGATAGCCAATCATATCACATTTATTAATCACTTACTGTGTGCCAAGCACTGTGCTAAGCACAGGAAACATAAATACAAGTAGAAAGAAAGTCTCTGTCCTCAAGGACCTTACATTCTCACAGAGAAAGACAACACATAAAAGGAAGCTGAAGGGGAAGAGGGAGGAGATGAAAGTACTCAGCTTGGAGAGGGGAGGCACGGGTAGAGGATGCCTGGAGTAGGGCCTGCAGATAATTGAGATAGAGCTGGCCTGGATGTCCTCCTAAATTGAGATTCTGGGAGGAGCTATTCAGTCAGAAGGAGAGGTCCTGGGGCAGAAAGGACTTCCAGTGTGTGAACTCCAGAGCTAGAGTTAGACAGTTTCCCTCAACTCCCTTTCTAGTACTGGCTCCATTTTCTCTCATTTCTCCTCCTCCCTGGTTATGGTGGGGGAATTGGAATACTCTTTGATCCCCATTGCCACTTTCAGACTCTTCCTTGGCCACCTTCACTAAGCAATTTTTCCTCCTTTGATGATGTCACTATCCAAACTTATCACCAAATCCAGACCCAGGGGGTTTTATCTGTTGATTCCTAGGATGTTCTCCTTTCTTCCTCAATACAGTACCTAGTTTACAGTCTTTCTCTTCTCCTCATCTCTAGCCCTCATTCTCGGGAGCTTCCGTATACTTACTGACACCTTTTGAAATTCCTCAACTTTTCCTCAGTGTCCCATGACTTATTCCTCTTTTCCACCTCAATTACACACAGAGATGGGCATGCCCTTCATCTTACCATTAACCATATGTATTCCCCTTCTTTGTTCATTCTGAAATTCCTTAATGGGTCCATCATTTCCTCTGCCTTACAATCACTAGTTCTGTTTTTCACCTTCACTCCTCACCATGACCAAATTCCTCTATCTCTCAGTTCTTTCCCAGGTACTGATCACACTTTCCTCCCTTCCCTATCTTGACACCTTGGTGAAACAATTCAACTCTGTCCCTTTTCTTATTGACCATCACATTGACAAGACCAAATCTGAATTACCCACACCATTCACCTCCTTCATGCTTATTAATGTGCTACTGCTGAACTGAGCTGAGGAAGTCATAAAACCACAATAACTGGGTCCACTACAAATTTATGTTATCAGATCCCAACTGGGCCCTTGCTGCAGCTAGCTACATATTTTATCCTTCCAGAATTGATTTACCATCGCACTCTCCATAATAGCTATTCTAAACCTTCCCTTCTCTCTTCAAGCCTCCCATGTCACCTCTTTCTTCCACCCCCTCAATTGAGGACCCCACCTTAAAATTCACTAAAAAAATTGAGACTTTGCTGGGAGTTCCCCTTCTCTTCTCTTCCTCACTTTATATCATTCAAACATCATCCTTCACTATCTCTGCCTTTTTTCCAGGTCTCAGATGAAGAGGTAGCCTTTCTCTTGACCAAGGCCAACTCCTGTACATACATCCTTGATCCCATCTTCTCCTGACTTCTCCAGCAAATTGCCTCCATTATCACCCCCACTTTCTCTCTTATCTTTAATTTCTCCCTATTTACTGGTTCCTTCCCTGCTTCCTACACACATGCCCATATCTCCCCTTAAAAAAACAACCTTCTGCCCCCTTCTCTCTGAGACTATGCCCAATTTATCCTGTATATATTTTGTTTGCACATTGTTTGTACATTGCCTCCCTCATTACACTGTGAAGCCCTGAGAGTAGGGACTATTTTATGCTTCTCTATAATCAGTGCTGAGCACAGTGCCTGATAGAAGACTAGTTAGTTGATTGACTGACTGACTCCCTTGATCTGACCATCCCTACTCCTGTTTTCCTATATCTCTCCTCCCCTTTCAGCTAAACCAGATATAATTGGTACCTCTACTTTGTTTTCTCTCAATTCTAAACCCTCTGCAATCTGGCTTCCAACATCATCATTTAAATGAAACTACTTTCTCCAAAGTTACCAGTCATCTCTTAATTGCCAAATTTAAAGGCCTCTCAATCCTGATCTTCTTTGGCCACTCTATAGCGTTTGTTCTATCAATTGACCTCCTTTTGGATAGTCTTTTCTCTCTAAGTTTTTGTGTCAAGCTCTCTCCTCATTCTCTATGAATCTGACTGACCTCTCATTCTTACTCTTCTTTGTTAGTTCTTTATCCATGTTTTGCCTTCTAATTGTGAACATCCCTCATAGCTGTCCTGGGTCCTCTTATCTTTTCTCTTCATATTATCTCACTTTGTGATCTCATCAGCTCCCATGGATTCACATATCATCTTTATATAGATGATTCCCAGATTGATATATACAGTCCTAGTTTCTCTCCTGAGTATAACCACACATCTTCCACTGCCTCTTATACATCTCCAACTAGATGAGGCATAGGTATCTCTAACTCAACACATCCCAAGCAAAACTCATCATCTTCCTCCTTTCCAAACTTTCCTATTACTGTTAAGGATACCACCATCCTCCTAGTCACCCAGGCTAGTGACCTCAGACTCAGTGACTCCTTATTCTTAAGACCCCTTACTCTTAACTCACCCAAATATCTAATCCTTTCACAAATCTTGTCATTTCTCCTTTTATCACATGTCTTGTATATATCCCCCCTTTCACCACTCATATAGGCACAACCCTAGTACAAGACCATGTCACCTCTCACCTAGTCTATTTCAATACCCTTCTCTCAAAAAAAGTTTTATCGCTATCTGTTTTTATATGACCTAAAATTTCCCCTGTATCCCTCTCTTTTCCTCCTCTCAAAGAACCATCCCCATAACAAAGAATTTTTTCAATATCTTTTTTCTAATCCATCCTCCATTAAAATATTAGAAAGCATTAGAAAAATGCTTTGTTTTCTTCCCCTCCATACCATCATGCCATGGCTCGATGAGCTCTGATGACTTATTATTTCCAGGACCAAAAATAAAGTCCTCTCTTTGGCATTTAAAGTTCTTCATAACCTGGATTTTCCTACCTTTTCCTCATTCTTAAAAAGTTATTGATATCATTTTTTAAAAACATCACCATAATTTCTCCCAGTTTTCTTCCATTCCCCTTCCAAAGGATCATCCCATATAACAAATAATAGTTTCATGAGACAAAAACAAGAGGAGGAAAAAAATCAATATAATTGATCTGTACTTGAAAAAATCCAAAAATATGTACAATGTACCACACTAATAGACTGCCTGCTTCTGCAAAGGAGTGAAGTGGAGGTATCTTCACACATGTTTTCTTTTGAGCCATGCTTGTTCTTTATAATTTTGCAAATTCACTTTTGAATTTTTTTGGTGGTTGTACTTTTTGTCTGCATTGTAGTTACTGTATTTATTGTTTTCTTGGCTCTGCTTACTTCACTCTGCATCACTTCATGTTGATCTTTCTATACTTCTCTGTATTCATCACATACATTATTTCTTATAGCACAATATTCCATTACATGCATGCACTACAATTTGTCTATTACAAAAAGTTCTGCTATAAATATTTTGGTGTACTAAGGGGCTTTCTTTTCAAAGACTCACTTGGACTATAAGTCTAGTAGTGGAATCTCTGGGTCAAAGGGTATGGATTATTTTTGTCCCTTAATTTGCATAATTCCAAATTACCTTTTAAAAAACTGGTAGTACCAATTTACAATTCCACCAACAATGCACCAGTGTGCCTATCTTCCCCAAATCCCTCCAACATTGACTATTCTCACCTTTTGTCATTTTTGGTAATTTATAGGATGCAAGATGAAACCTCTAGGTTGTAATGATTTGCATTTCTTTTATTTTTAGTGATTTGGAACATTTTCATAGAGTTGTTAATAACTTGCAATTCTTGTGAGAACTGTTTTTTTTTTTTCAGCACTTCTCTACTGGAGGATATAATTTTTATGTCTCATTCCCACATATGCACTCTATGATCCAGGTGTACTGGCTTACTGACAATTCCTTGAACCCACTGCTTCATCTCCTATCTTTCTATCTTTGCAGTGGCTGACCCTCATACTTGGGATGAACAACCCCATCACTTCCACTTTTTTAGTTTCCCTGTCTTCCTTCAGTACTCTGCTCAAATCTTGTCTTCTGCAGTATGCCTTTCTTGGCTCCCTTCTCTAGTTACTAATGCCTTCCTCTTTCAGATTACCTCAATCAACTCTGGATATACCTTCTATGGACCTAGTTATTTACATGTTGCCTTCCCCATTACAATAAGTCCTCCTTGAGAATAGGAATTTTTTTTAACCTTTCATTATATTTCCAGTGTTTATCACAGTACCTAGCACATAATAAGCACTTAATAAATGCTTATTAACTGTTTAATTGATAGATTGCTGCTACAAAGACAAAACTGAAACTGTTTCTGTACTTAAGGAGTTACCCTCTACTAGGAAACCTCTTCAAATGGCCTTGACTCTCAGTGAAAGAGGTTCGTGGTCAAATTAGCATTTATCCACTCTGAAAGGGTCTTGCAATCCAAAAGTATTTTTTTTATCAAAAAACCTGCCATGGTCAGGAAAAGATAGAGCAGCCAGAGATCTATGAAACATATTTGGAGTGTCCAGGGTGTTCCCAGAGAAAAGAAAAGAAGTCATGACATGTTTGAATAATCTGCTTCTACCCTAAATGAATCACACTGTAGGCTGATCTTAGAAACATTAGTCTCTGGAGTGTTTCTTGTCAATGAAACCAACTTGGAAACATCCCTGGTACTGTAGCCTGGTAGGGGCTGAACTTTCTCAGAGCCAGGTAGTGCTTATGCATTGCTTGTGCTTCTGGGAGCCTTCCATAACGGAGCTTAAACAATAGGATTTGCCTTGGACTATCCATTTCCTTCCACATAAAACACAGAGATTAACTAATGTGCTCTCTGGGAGAAAGTGCCAATGGAAATGTGAGGGGGTGTCATCTCTCCAGGGAAGAAGTATTGGTTCGATAAGTGGAAAAAGGCATTTCCTCCTCCATCCTTTTGATGGCAGAAGCAGTATAACGGCTGCATTTGCCAATGTTGAGGGATCTTGCCAACCTTCCCCTGCAACACACACACACACACACACACACACACACACACACACCCCTGTTGATAGGGAGAGAGAAGGGAGGGCAAAGCAGCTGGGACAGCAGCCAAGAAGCCTCTGAGGGACAAGGATTGCAGCCATATAGTAAGTAGGTTGTTTCCCACTTTTCTTTGCTTCCTTGGTAATCCCCTTTACCTACAGCATAGCCTTTTAAAGGTTTAAATTGAGCAAGCCAAGCATCACTTTCCTCAGTTTCCCTTTCTATAAAATAGGGGTGGGGTGACAGGGAGGCTTGGACTATACCAGTGGTTCTTAGTCTGTGCTCTATGAACCTTTTTTTTTTACATTTTGATAACTGTATTTCAATATAATTTGCTCCTTTTGTTATCCTCTGCATTTCATTTTATGAATTTAAAGGCATTATTCTGAGAAGGGTCTTTAGGGTTAGCCAGATGTCCAAAGAAATCCAAGACGGGGGAGGAAAAAAAACACTTTTGAGCCACTGGTACAGATGATCTCTAAAGCTCTTTTGAGCTTGGAGTCTAAGATACTAGAGAATCATCATTTGCATATCATTCATATGATAATTGATGCTCATTCTTATCTTTTCATTAAAGCAGATCTGCTAAGAGTCTATTGAGTTGAATTGAGTTTACCAGGCAACACTTTGTTTGCCATTGTTACTGTTTGTACTTGAAGGTAATAAAGCTACATTTAAAAATCTATATCGTTAATGATTCAGATTTGTCCCTAAGAAGCCTGGCCGTCCCTCACAATTAGTCCAAATTAGGGAGGTCTGGCTGTACCTATACACCAATATTCTTTATGCGAACCCTTTTGTATCCTTTACTTAGCATTCCCGTCCACCTCTACTCTGCCAGTGACCAACCATACTTCTTTGTGTCCCAATTAAATCAGCCTTCAATAAGCTCCCAAGTAGAATCAGATAGATGTTTTCTTGCAGAAAAACAAAACAAAATGAGATGAGTAGGCCTGAGAAGGAAGAAAATACCTTAAAAAAGAAATATGATGTTAGCTTAGGTCCCCAAAGCTTTGGACACTTCCTGGTCTTCACCTATACCAATTATTCACATTTTCTACCTTATAATCAATTTATAATCCACCCTCAAATGCAAATTTGGCCTACATTTGAATTTATACAAGTTGTGGGGTTCCCTCCCCCCCTTATATCTCCATTTCTCTTAGAGCCTCACCTCTCCAATTCCAGTGATAATCCCCAGGGTTCCTTTAAAAAGCTAACCCATTCACTTTAATTACATTTTCAGCTCAAGCTATTGTCCTCCTATAGCTCCCAAGAATGTTTCCAGCCATAAAAAACCATTATCTGCCACAATTATAGATAACCACAGCATGGCCTGGGGGCACACATGTGAGGTAAAGGTTGGTACCACAATTCAGGGTAGGATTTATTACTTTGGGACAGTAAGTGGGGGAGAGAAATTGTCAACCTGATCATGAGGTCTCCTACAGGGTCTCACACAACCAATTCAGACACAAGCCTTTACAGTTACTCTTTTGGAAAGTAGGATTTGTTACAGGTTATTTATTTGGCTAAAAGTGAAACTGACAAGGAAGCTACTCTCAAACAGGGTTGGTCACACAGGATGGGAATTGCTACATTCTAAATCACTGGTCCCCTAATAGCGGAAAGCTGAAGTAGTTGCTTCTCTATCAGGCAATAATAAGCTGCTCCAGATGCCATGCTCAACTTTGAGCTGTATCTTCCTTCTCCTGTTTCCTTGGTTTAAGTCCGCAATCCAATGACTCAGCCAGAAATGTTGTTGAGTTCTCTTTAAGTCAGTGTCCCTGTGGACACCCCTCACCTGCCCTTGGTGTTCCAATCAATCAATCAGTCAATCCACAAGCATTTACTTAGTGCCCAGGATGATGTGCCAAGTACTATATTAGGCAATAGGAGCTCTAAGACAAAAATGAGATAGTTGCTGCCAGCAAGTAATTTACATTTCTATCAGCATAGATCAAGGGTAGGGAACCTGTGGCCTTGAGGCCACATGTGGCCCTCTGAGTTTGGATTCGGTCAAAGGGCAGCACTTGAGGACCTGGATGGCCACATGCGGCCTCAAGGCCACAGGTTCCCCACCCCGGCATAGATAATAATGTACATATATAAGCAGCAAGGACTGTTATGTAGACTAGAGTTGGCTGGGCACTCTTTTTATATTTCCTCTTTTTCTTTCAAGACAATTAGGCCTTTTCCCTTCCACTGAGTGGACAGAGATGTAAATCTCTGACTTGATTAAATTCTGCATATTTCCAGTTAGTCACTGGCATATTCCATTTTCTATTTGACCTTCCCCAGCATGGAATAAATATACAGACATGCAGCACAAAGCAGTTATAATCAATCATAGACTTTTTTATGAAATGAAGTTAGGAAATAAAAATAGCAGGAAGGAAGGAAGGAAGGAAACAAGCATTTATTAAGTGCACTGTGCTAAGCACTTTGCAAATATTAGAAATAGCAAAATCAAGCAAACAAACCCCAAATCATATAGAAGTTCTTGTTAGCATCAGGCACTGAGGAAAGACAGTTAGGTAAGTTAAAAAAAAAAATTATAGCTATTCCTCAGCTCTTAAAGGGGAGAAATACAACTTCAGGCAGTTTTAGCCCAAGTTCTTTGTTCCATTGAGTGGAAGCTTGGTCCCTGAAACGAGCTTGCCAGACTTGGTCCCTAGGCCTGGACTTACACTGCAAGAAACTTGTAGGGAACCAGGGATCATCAAGTTACTGCTGCTCCCACTCTAAGCTGCTCACCTTAGCCTCTGTTTCCTTCTCTCTTCTCCAGCACACTGGTTAAAAACTCTCTCTATGAATGAAGTTCCTCCCCCCTCCCAGCCCCTTCCCAAATCCCAGCATTTTCAGCTAGAATTCTCTTTTCCTCTATCCATGGGGAAAGAGTCCCAAATACAATTCCATAGGTATATACCAAATAAATACAAACTAATTTTGTCAGGAAGAAGACTAAAAGCTGGGGGAATGACGAGAGGCTTCATGTAAAAGGTAGTACTTGAATTCAATTTTGAAGAAAACCAGAAATTCTAAGAGATGAAGGTGAGGAGAAAAGGTATATTTTTCAAGCATGGGGGGCTACCCAGTACAATGACAGACAATGGGGAGCCACCAGAGATTAGTAAGTGAAAGTCAGACCTACAATTTAGAAAAATCACTTTGGTCAAGGTGATGAGGCTCGAACTACGGTGGTGGCTGTGTGAGTAGGGACAAGTGGAATGATATGAAAATTGCTATGGAGGTAGAAATAAGATTTGGTGACTGAAATTATGTGTAAGGTGAAGGAGAATGAAGAATTAAAGATAATGCCAAGGTTTAAAGATGGTGGTGCCTTCACCAGGATAATATGACTTCCATCACTTGGAGATGACCTTGGTTTCTCCAAGGCTATGCCAGCTAAACTCAAGCTCTTGCTTGAGCTTTTGCCATGTTGGAAAGGCTTCAAGTATAACTACAGTAACAGAACAAGTCCATTTTCCCAGGACCAACCCAGATAGTCCTGGGGAGGCCAGGTTGGCCAACTGGTGACAAGATTTTTTGGCCATGACACCCCACAGAATAAAGAAAAACAAAATATGGCCTTTGGGCCTCTGAGGCCCGTTTTTACCTCTGTAGTTACAGTGGCAGAGTGGCAGATAGGTGGGCAGAGGGTGCTAAGAATTGCATGGTTTTTAGACCTTCAGACATTTTCTATTTGACTATTGTTACTCTAATGGTGAGATCTTTGTCCAACTGCCAGTGACTGGACATATTGCTGGAGGAACTGAATCAGATCAATATTAATATTCTTGCTATAAATGAAACTAGGATAAAGAAGGAAGATGTGTAGCTATTTAAGAGGATGGCTCATAGATATTCCTTGAATAGGTAAAGAAATGAGTCTTTAGACTGTGTTTTATCATATGGGGTCCCTGGATCTCCCAAGGAGTCCATGGATAAATTTTAGGAGGTCTGTAAACCTGGATGAGGAAAAAAAAATTATTTTCACTGATCACTAACTGAAATTTAATACTTCTTTCAATTACTTAAAAAAACATTATCATGAGGAAACCATAGGTTTCATCAGACTGTCAAAAAGGGGTCCATGACACACAAAAAGTTAAGAACTTATGATCTAAAGACACCAAGAAAGATTATTTCAAGAAACATTTGGTCTTCATGTATGGCAGTACTATTAATAGAAACAGGGGTAGGGACTGGGGCTGCAATGTCAATGGTATAGAGAATGCTCAGGTGAGGAAACTATCTCCTCTGATGATAAATATTTGCAAAAAGACTAGCATGATATGAACTGGCAGTTTTCAGAAAGAGCAATCGAAGTTATCAGTAGCCATATAAAAATTGTTCTAAAACACTAATAATTAAAGAAATGCAAATCAAAACAACCTTCAGGCACCCTCACAACCACCATATTGCCTAAAGTGACATAAAAGGAAAATGAGAAATACTGGAGGAGATATGGAAAAATAGACATACTAATGCTCTATTGGTAGAACTGAGAACTAACTACTCCAACCACTCTGGGAAGTGATTTGAAAAAATGCACAAAAAGCTATTAAACTACACATATTCTTTGACTCAGCAAAATAACTACTAGGTCTATACTCCCAAAGAGATAAAAGAAAGAGGAAAAGGACTCAAATATTTATAGCAGCTCTTTTTGTGGTAGCAAAGAACTAGAAACTGAAGGAGCATTCCCTCAATTGCTGAACATGTTATATGGCATATGAATGTGATGAAATATTATTGTGCTGTAAGAAATGATGAATGGGATGGTTTCAGAAAAACTTGAGAAGACCTGTATAAACTGATGCAAAGTGAAATAAGCAGAGCTAAAAGAACAATCTATGCAATAACAACAATATTATAAAGATAATCAACTTTGAAAGAACTCTGATCAACATAATGACCCACCACAATTCCAAAGGACTCAAGATGAAACATGCTAATTTCCTCTAGATAGAGAACTAATGGACTCAGAGTACAAATTGAGGCATTTTTTTTGTTTCTTTTTTTTTTCTTTTTGAACACAGCTAATAGAGAAATTTGTTTTGCATGACTTTTCATATTTGTAATTGGTTAATTTTTCTTGCTTTCTCAAGTGAGAGAGGGAGAAGAAAAAAATTTAGAACTAAAAGAATAAAAGAATCTCTGTGCTTAAAAAAAAAGGATCAGTATGAAAACAGTTATAGCTTACATACCAACATTGGTTGCTGAATACAAAGTGATAGAGAAATTTTATAAAGAACTTGTTAAGACCCTGAAAATTCAATCAATACAAACTTTGATACTTGGTGATTTCAAGGCAAAGAAGGAAAAAGGTAAATGTGGGGAGAAATATGTGGGAAAATATAGTTCAGGAGAAAGAAGTAAGAGCCCAAAGATTTGTTGACTGTGCAGATGCCTCATGCTTCTGTATTATGTGCACTTTCTTTAGGAAAAGAAATGGTTAAGTGCTGGTCATGGTGAGCACCAAATAACACCAATTTCATTCCAAGAATGAAACTGAAAACTACATTGGAACATATAGGGAGAGACTCATTATTCATGCAGGAGTTATCCCTGAGTCTGCTATTTGTGCACAGTCAGATCTCTGACTCATCAGAGCGAAGATAGGAATATGCAAAAACATGAAGAATAATAATGAGAAAAAGATATGGCATACAATGTAGGATTTTATTGAATATTCATATTTCATATAAGGAGAGAAGATATTTTTGTTAATTGAAAGTGATATGGCATACAATTAAAATAATTTAATCTTGAATTATTTAAATTTTATTGAAAGTCAAAAATGGGAACTACACAATGGAAATGGAAACACTCACTATGATAATTTCATTCACAAGTTTAACCAATCTAGATTAATTATAATTATATGTGAATGTCTTCCCTCTGTTGATTATTTCCAATTTATCTTTTGTGTATGTATATTATATATATATATATATAAAATAAGTGAATATTATATAATATAATATAAATCTTGGTTGTACATAGTTGATTAAATGTTGTCTCCTCCCATCACACTGAATTCCTTTGGAGCAGAGATTTACTTTTCCTTTCTTTGCATTTCCAGTGCTTAACACAATCCCTGGAACATAGAAGGCATGTAATAAATGTTTATTGACTGACTGACTAATTGCCATGACACAGAAATTAAAATAGCCCCCAAAAACATCTTCTATCTCTTATTCAGCAACCAAACATCTAATTTACTTGCCAAACAGACACAGCTACAAAGGCAACACTGGATTAGAATATAAACTTATCTGTAAAATCTTATAAAGAAGGATGATTATAAAGAGTGTCATCCATCTCATAAAGCAGAGAGATGAATGGAAGCTAAAACCAGGTTAAAGAAAGCTTTGCAAGATAGCCAACCAAGCAAAAGTCATCCCAAGGGCATGAAAGGATGAACATGGAAGGAGGACTGTGACCAAAAGAAATCATTTGCAGAAATCATTGCAGAAATCCTCTCCCTCACCAACCCCCTGTAAGGAGAGTGGAACTATCACACTTGGTCTCTAATACACCAGTTCCCGAGGTGCTTCCAGAGGAGGCAGAATCAGCACTAAAGTGAACAAAGATGGGAAAAAACAGCTAGACTGGATCGTGCAGAGTGGAGATCCATGCCAGGAATGAAACAATTGTGAGGGCAAGAGAGACAAATATACAGGGTATCTGAAGGAGGGGAAAATATCATAGATGTGGGGAAAGTCTTGGATCTTTTTTAACCCCTCCCCCCATCCCAACAAGGTGTCTGAGAGAATGTCAATAACTACCAAAAAATAAGACTACTTTTCTATACAAAATCTTAATGAGAGTCATCTATACACGAATCGAAAGAATCTTCACTGAGAGTATCAGTAGTGAACAAGTAGGTTTTTACAAGCTATATTAAACAATGAACCACATCTTTAAAATCTCACAATTAATTGGAAGATATAGAAAATAGAAGATCCCATTATGCTTATTATCTAGTGATTATGAAAAGGCCTTTGAACAAAATAGTCTTACAGGTTCTTTTGTGGCGAAATGCCTCCTTTCCACATATCAAGATAATTCAGGATTCTTTGGAAGATTTAACAACAGAAATAATCCAGTTCAATGACCCTCTGTTGATAAACATCAGGCAAGGCATAAAAACAAGGAGGCACAAAAGTTATTCACCATTGTGTTGGAGGAGAACCAGCCCTGTAGGTGGTGAGGTCCTTCATCTATTTGCTGATAATATGGTACTGATCATATTAAGCCCAAATATTTTGTAGACCTTTGTGTATCAGATCTATAATCACCCAGGGTTTGGTCTGTCCATCCACACAGAAAAGAACAAATGGATGAAGAATATGTGTCGTCCGGATTTCAACATGTGTTTGGATGGACACCATATTGAGCATATCCAATAGTAGGTGTATATGGGACAGGTAACACAAATGGATATTGAGCTGGGCCCAGAGTTGAAAAGGAGGTGAGTGAACTGGATTGCTTTCAGGAAATCATGTCATTCATTTGTTGACCTCAAATGCCCATGAAAGCAAAAACTCCTATTTTCAATACTAATATTTCATCAATATTGTTACATGCCAATGCGATGTGGAACACCACTGTCTCCACCAAATGGAAGATGATTATCACAGAAAGGGTAATGGAGGGGAAGATGGGGCAGGGTGTGTGATGAGTGTGAATAGGTTACAGCATATAACCAATGAGGAGCTCTGAAGAATAGGAATAAAGGGTGTCATTAAGAAATTATATGACAGGAAGAGAAGATGGGCTGATGACAAGAATGAGGGGTGACAGATGGACAATAGTTAGACTACTCCACTACTATTCTCACAAAGTTGGGGGAAAGTGAGCAAGCCTCCAGCATGTTGGGTGGGACTCTGTGGCAAACTTTTAGAAGGACACAGACAAGTGTTACACAGGAAAGGCAGGAATTAATGGGTCAAGAACATTTGCAGGAACTCCTGAATTGAGGAGATCATAGGTCCATTAGAGTATTTAAGTATAATTTATGTGTTCTGATATATGCCAGTGATTTCTGCTAATAGACTGTAAGTTCCTCGAGGGTAGAGAATGCTTTGTTTTTGTCTCTGATTCTCTAGCACCTAGCATAATACCTGGCCCATAGGAGGTGCTTCATAAATGCATATTGATTGATGATATTTGATTGAATGATCGATGATTGAGGACAAGTTGGGCAAATTGCAAGGAGACCAAGCAACTGGAATGTTTCCAGGGGAAATGAGTCATTATTAATTCACAGTTATCCATGAACCACTCCCCCTCTCCCCTCCAACCCACCAAGAACATACAGGAGACATTATGAAAAAATGTAATTCCCCTTAAGGTTGTTGTTGTTCAGATGTGTCTCTGACTCTACAAGATTCCGCGGACTTTGTCCGTGGGGAGTAGTTTGTCATTTTCTTCTTCAGTGTGTCCCCATTTTATAGATAGGGAACTGGGGTAAATAGGGGTTAATACTCAGGGTAATACTAGTAAGTATTTAAGGCTGGGTTTTAACTCATATCTTCCTAACTCCAAGCCCAGTGCTGTAGTCACTGCACCACCTGGCTTTAAGGTAGTACTACCCTAAATAAAGTCAGTCAAATCTGTAAGCATTTATTAAACTGTTCTTCCCTTTGCTTGTTGCTGGGCCTTAAAGACAGACACAACAAAGGCCCTGCTCTGGAAGTTGTTTATAATCAAATGAAGGGAACAAAAAGTATACAAATAGCATAATGGAGAATGAAATAAGCACAAACAGTAGGTCCAGGCAAAATGATAAGTAAAATTTGCAGAGAGGCATCACTTTTGAAAAGTGAATTTATAGTGGGTGGTTGAGGGGCAGATCTGGGAAGGAAGCCATTTTCTTGAAGAGTAGCTGTGAGCCCTGAGTTATTTTCTTATGGAAAAAAAAAAAAGATCAAAATGCAATAGAAATCGGACTTTAAAATGCAATAGGAAATGGTCCTTCGATTTAGAGTCAAATGGCCTGTCTTTGAATCCCTGCTCTGTCACTTTACTACTTATGGGACTCTGGCTTGGGTCAATTGATTAACCTTTCCAAGCTTCAGGTTTCTCATCTGTAAAACGAGGGTATATTGGACCAGATAAGCTGTTGGGTCTCTTCTAGCTATAAATCTATAACCCTATGACATGGAATACTTGATATTTATGAGGCCCCAAAATGATCTGCCTCAGAAAAGAAGATGAGCTATAAAAAGAAACAATCCTGAAGGAAGGCAAATTTAGGGCTGAGACCTCTGCCACTGATGGTCTTATCAGTGAGAAAAGAATGTTGACTTTCCCATGATACAAACACTGGCAAATGGCCAGCCTCTTCAACTATTAGCTCGTTGTGGGCAGAGACTGCCTTGAGAAACCCTATTTGTGTCCTCAGCACCTCTCACAGCACCTGGCACATAGTAGGCTCTTAATAAGTATTTGTTGATTGATTAATTCCATCACTCCCACCACCCAGCCTGTCTCACGTGGGTGGGGTTCTGCAAGGGAATCTTATTTTGTAGGAACTTGTCATAGAAGTTGAAAGAGGGGATGGGGAGCCAGTAATAACTTGCCTTGCTTTGAAAGGTGAACTATTCAGTCTCTCTTAGTCATGGCTCCTGGTATGAAAAGACTACAGCTTCTAGGGAGGAGGAGAAAACCCTGAGTGAGATATTGCCTTCCAAACTGGCCTTTGGGCTTCTCTTCTCTGCTCATCCATAGATATCATATATAAACTTTGTACCGGCAGAGAACGTGAAGCAGCAACATGGGCCAAGGGGGAAACATTTCAAATTCTAGTTTAGCACTATAGACCCTATGGGTCCAAAGTATCATGAGGCCCATACATCTATCTTTCACTTGGTCTCCATTTATTGGCATGATTCCATCTCCATTTCTGTCCTCCAAATGTACTCTATATTTGCCATCAGAAGAAGAAAGATTGATTGGGGGCTAGAGGATCATCCATGAACCACCTTAAACTGCTGAAAATATTCGAATACCCACCCCCATGCACATACTCTCCCCACCCTCACTTTGCCCACTTCATCCCTCAGGCATGAGCCAGTGACCCAGGTACCCAAAACAAAAATAAGGAAAATGAGTATTACATATGTAACTGAATAATTGGATCACTTCTAACAAAGTCTTTGTTTTTGTCCTCCTTGGGACAGAGGAAGCAAAATTATTATTAATTGACCTCTTTAGGAAATCTGCTTAGACAAGTGGCTCTTAATTTTTTGTGTGTAATAGACCCTTTCGGGCAGCCTGGGAAAGCCTATGGATTCCTTCTCAGAACAATGTTGCTAAATGTATAAAATAAAATATATGGGATTACAAAGAAGACAAATTATATTGAAATAAAGATCTATTTTTCCCCATCCAATTCAGAGGACCCCCTGACATCTGCACAAATCTATCACTCCAAGTTTGACACCTTGCTATTTCATTAAGTGGACTGGGAAGATTCACTTGACCAGGAGTCTGCTGATCACTCATATACACACATACACTTCTCCTAGTTAAATATTTGCTGATCCAGTGAACAAAACTGGGGTGCTACTTTGGGTACATTTGTTCATATTCCTAATTCTGGAAAATTCTCAGATGACTTGGAGAGGTTCAATCATCATCCTTTCAAGGGCCTCAATTTCAAATGCCAGGTAGTGAAGAATCTCAGCAAAGTCCATATGGCTTGATTCTTAGATAATCAGTAGTTAACAGCCTTTCACAAGGGACCAGAGCTACAGTAGTTAGGGGCCAGGAAATAACTCACCCCAAATATATAGTTATACCAATTCAGTTAGACAAACAGCATTTCACGAAATTACCACAGGTTACTTACTGCCTGTCTTTCCCAGCTACATACAGGAGAAGATACTGCAGCTCAAAGATGAGACACAACTTGCTTAGGGTTACCTGAGCGACCTTAAAAATCATATTGTCCAACCACCTTGTTCTATAGACTAGGTGAGTTCTAAGTCCTCTTTCAGCTTTAAATCTTAGGATACTATGCTATCCTACTATTAACTGACAATTCTGTAGCACTTAAAAGTTTTTCAAAGTTCTTTACATTCATCATTTTGTTTGAATATCATGATAACCCTATGAGGTAGATACTACAAAATCCTCCTTTATACAGAAATTTGAAGTGATTTCCCCAGGATTAGCCATATAACTAGTAATAATAACAATAGCTAGTGTTAATATAGTGCTTATGATACACCAGGCACTATGTTAAGCACTTTATATTTATTATCCCATTTGTTCCTCACAACAATCCTGGGAGGTAGGTTCTTTTATTATCCCTATTTTATAGATGAGAAACAGAGGTTAAGTGACTTGCCCAGAGTCATACAGCTAATAAGCATATGAGGCCAAATTTGAACTCAGGTATTCCTGAGTGTCATAGGGGTTTAAATCTAGGTCCCCTGGTCTAGCACGCTAGCTACAGAAACCAAGGGAAATATTTAAATATTAAAAACCAATAGGTATACAAGGGAGGCCTTGCCTTTAAGGAAGTTAAGAAATTTAGACTTTATCCTATAGGCAATAGAGAATCAATGAGGTTCCTGTGCTGGGGAAGGAAGTATTACATTCATCTGTCATTTGTACATATTCCTTTGTATAAATTTCCATACACAAATAAAGATACAGATGTTTCTTTTTTTGGGATGTGAGGCAATTGGGGTTAAGTGACTTGTCCAGGGTCACCCAGCTAGTAAGTGTTATGTGTCTGAGGCTGGATTTAAACTCAGGTCCTCCTGACTCCAGGGCCGTGTTCTACCCACTATGTCACCTAGCTGCCCCAAGACAGATATTTCTAAAGAAAGTGATTCTGTTTTTGCTTTGTATACTTCATTAATCAGAAGAATAGATGTGTTTGCCATGGGCTTCCACCCAGATGGCAGTGTAATAACCTCAGCAACCTAACATCATATAAGTAGCAGATGTTTCATTTATTGTATTTGTTATCCAAGAGCCTAGTACAATGTCTGGCATGTATCAGGCCCTCAAAAATTGCTTGTTGATTGATTCATCAATTAATCAATTCATCTATTCATTCATTTACCCATTATCCTCCCCTGTAGCCAAGACCTCTGTTTTCTCCTTTCCAGATGCTGGATGCACCATTGCCCTCTCTCCACCTCTAAGTCAACAGCTGATGCCCTTGCCCCTGGGAAAACCTGGTTTGTACAGTGAGCAAGAAAGACGAGATAGATATCCTTTCCTCATTAAAAAAAAATCAAACACCAAATTTTTCTTCATTTTTCAAAAATCAAACCCCAAACACCAATTGGAGACTGATCCTGGACTGTGTATTTTATTTAATTTAAGAAAGAAAAAGAGAGAGAGATCCAAAGGCCAAAGAAATCAATCCTGGGAGAAAGAGGGGAGAACCAGCTCAAAGTTGGCAACTTCATGATTAGGACTAAGAATAATTGCTCTGTGCTGAATTCATCAAACAATGGAATGAACACTATAAGCCATCCTTGGTGAGTTCCGTGGCCGCTCAAAAAGATTTGCCTAACAACTTACATAGGAAAAACCAATAATAATGTGATAAATGCCTCTAGCAATTATGAAATGCAGTTGGGTGGCTAGCTTATTGAGGTAGTCCATACTGGATAAGCACCAAAGATGGACAACGTGCTGGGTCCAGAACTCAATAGGAGATTCAACTTGATTGAATTTGAGAAATTTATAGTACTTTCAAAGATTCAAAGCTGTCTGCTGTTGCAAAAGCTCATCTTTTTAGTAATTTCCACCAAATCTTCTACTAGGAGTGCCATATGACTGCAAAGCATATAACACCATAGCCTCAGAAGACACAAAATTGCTGGTGAACGGTAAAGTGGATGGCAGGAAAGTGTTTAGTACATAACTACTGTAAAGTGCTGCACCTTTTGTATATGAGAAATTTGGTTTTTGAAAGGGGAAGAAAATGAACTTTTACATAAAAAAAAATTAAGTCAACTTGTATAACACATAAAGTATTGCCCATTTAGTGTGTGAATATTTTGGTTGAAAAGGGGGAAGACACTTTGTGGATTAAAAACATTGATTAAATTTAAATGTGAAGAAACAGTTTTTACGTAGGATGTTAGAAGAAACAATCTGCTCAGAGGACTGACTAGAGAACTGAGAAGGTCTATTTGAGGACAAAGAAATAACTGAGTTTACAAGGCATTGTGGTCCCTCAGCTCATTTGCATGTGAGTATTTTTAGAGTTTGAGAGTTAAAAATCACAAAGTGGTCTTTTAAAATATAATTAAATAAGGGCTATTGTTTCATAGCTAATACAAAAGTAGATTTCATGAGTTTTATCTCATAACTGGAAGATGAGCAATAAACACTAGGAGACTGATTTGAGCCATTGAACATATTAGAGAAGACAGAGTTCCGGGCCTGGAGTCAGGAAGACTCATCTTCCTGAGTTCAAATCCGGGCCTGAAATACTTAACAGCTATGTGACCCTGGGCAAGTCATTAAACTCTGTTTGCCTCAGTTCATCATCTATAAAATAAACCAGAGAAGGAAATGGCAAACCACTCCAATATCTTTGCCAAGAAAACCTCAATTAGGGACACAAAGAATTGGACACAACTAAAATGACTGAACAACAATAGCAGAAGAAGAGTGGAAGAACCCATCTGAGGAAGTTGAGAAGACAGCAGGAGAGAGACTCATCTGATAGAATGGCCTTAGCTGATAGATTGGGAGCTGCCAATCAATAGGAGAAAGGTAAAACTCTTTGGAAGAGAGCTGAATTTGGCTTATTGCATCTATAGATTGAGAGAAGTTTTATCTCTCAGACATGCTAGCTGCTCTCTACCTCCACCTTTGATATGATCAGAAGAAACATACAGGGAAAAGATATGCTCTATATCTGCTTTGCTGTCATAAAAGTCTTGAAGATGATTTGACAACGTAGCATCTAATTGAGTGAAGATTTAGTTGGGCTTATCTGCATTGGCCAGAGAGCCAACCTAAGCAGTTCTGCTGTGAGCTCTTCTTTTTTAAAAAATTTATTTCATTTTTAATTTATGGAATAAAATAAGCATTTCCATAACACAGTATAATAAAAAAGATGATTGCATATGAAACTGCAAACGATGCAAAATATTATGTACAACTTGCTATTTTAAATATATAATAAAGTTATCATGTAAAAATTTTTTTCCCTCCCTCCCTTTAGTTTAAGGGAACTGCTTGTCATACCACCATGTAACACTTTCTCTCTCTCACACATACACACACATATGTATATATGTATGTATATGTCTATATATATAGACACATATATTTCTCACATAGTAAGGGTTTATCTTGGATTTATTGGGGTGTTCTTTACTCTTTACAGGGATGCACTGGAGATATTCTTCATTTGGAATTTATCAAGTACCCTAACGTTACAAGGATCCCTAGAGGAAATAAAAAATAAATTTTTTTTAAAAAGTTTTTCCATTATGTTTTCCTTTTAAGTCAGATCATTTTCTATTATGTAATTTTGATTATTTGAATATTGAACTATTGGTATCAATCTATTTAGTGTATATATTATTAAGTACAAAGACAAATATGAGTAAGTAAGTTGTAATATGTCTAGGGTAAGGGTATTTAGCAGTGTAATTAGAGACACACAGAGGACTCAGTTAAGGAAAGACTACCTGACCTAAAAAGTAAAAAAAGATATTGAGAAGATTTTACAAGATCCTGTTAAGATGTAGAAAATTTTGAAATATTAACTAAGAGACATGATGTGTTTTCTATAAATGACTAAAGTATTATAGACCCTTGCAGAATTTCTAGAGGAATGGAAGTTTCAGCGAGTGATTAGAGTGTGATTACCAAACCTCTCATAGAGGATG
Source organism: Vombatus ursinus (assembly GCF_900497805.2). NCBI lineage: Eukaryota > Metazoa > Chordata > Mammalia > Diprotodontia > Vombatidae > Vombatus > Vombatus ursinus. The sequence goes on from NW_020940358.1 coordinate 16,255,131, forward strand.
AGAGGATACTAATTAGAATTAAAATGGTGTTAGTAGAGTATCTGTAGATAAATATTACAATTGACTTAGGAGAATAAACCATTTGAAACACTAAAAACAGCTACAGATAATAAAGAGCTTCCCTACATTGTAGAGGACAGTATGTCACACTGCAGTGGAACTATAAATATAGGCTTCTCAGGGAAGGGGCTATGACCCCTTGGAGGGGTGGGGGGTGGGGAACTTTGGATATTTGGATTAGAAACATAAGTTAAACTTTACAACAGTTCCAGATACCTGAAATGGAAGGGGGGGGGCATATTGTTAGAAAGTCTTAAACATTTGGAATCAAGCAAAGTATAAATTCACCTAGTAAGAATGCTTTGCAGAAATGAGAGGGCAATTTGGTGTTAGTCAGACACCTGGGCAGGCATGTACTAATTTCATTCAATATACTATCCAGCAAAAAGATGAAAGACCATCTGAGTAGATAACTCATACAGATAGCCAATTCCAAGACATAAAACCTGAAGATATAGACGCAATCAGATTGGAGTAAGTGTACCAAATCGCAGTATACTTCCAAGAGCTAAAGATATAACCAGTTTATAATTTATAAATTTATAATTTATAATATAATTGATTATAAATAAAAGCTGAAATTTTTGATGTATTGTTTAAAAAATAGTAAATATTGTAGCAAAAATGTTGATGGTAAATCTATATATTTTCCTCAAACACAAAAAAAAAATTAATAAACTTGTGAAAAGTCAATTCAATCTAACTTTCAACCTGTGTGTACTATGGAAATGAAGGAGCTACATAAGTAAAGTGCTGTTAGGACTTCAAAGACAGAAGGAAAGGTCCCATTTTTATTTACAGCAGCACTTCTTGTAGTAGCAAGGAACTAGAAAGAAAGTGCATGCCCATCAGTTGGGGAATGGCTGAAGAAACTGTGATACATGAATATAATCAGATATTACTGTGCCTCAAGAAATGATGAATGTGCTTAATTATCAGATGGCTTTTTAGGAAGGAGAGAGTAGGGGAAGGATATATTTAGAAATGAAGGTGATGTAAAAACAAAAAAAAGTATGCAAATTTTAAAAAATGATGAATATGAAGAATTCAAAGATACCTGGGAAGACTTGTATAAATTGATACAGAGTGAAATAAGCAGAAACAGGAGAACAATTTACATGATGATCATGAAACTAAAAACCATAACGTGAGACTTCAGAACTCCAATCCACAAAGTGACTAATCTTGTGACTTCACAGGACTAACAGTCACAGATGCCTCCTGCCTCTCAGCAGAGAGGTGATGGATCATAGATGTGGAATGAGGCATATGTTTTCAGAAATGGTCAGCATGTTAACTGATTTTGCCTCACTGTATTTGTTTTTTATGAGGGTGAACTCCATTAGTAGGGGAATAGTAATGCTGAAGAAGGAAAGGAGGGAAGGAAGTAAGGAAGGAAGGAAGGAAGGAGGGGAGGAAGGGAGGAAGGAAAGGAGGAAGAAATGAAGGAAGGGGGAGGGAGAGAGGGAGGGAGGAAGGAAAGGAGGAAGGAAGGGAACAGTAATAAGAAAAAGACTTTAAAATTTTATGAGTGGAGATAATAGGCATTATCAAGGATTTGTATAGCTATGAAAGGAGGTGGGCCAGTCATGGAGCAGGAGTGAGAGGTAATAGGTGAACAACTAAGGTACGGCGTCTGTACCTATGAGACATTAAAAGAACCAGAGGAAAACCTCCCAATATTATGTAGCTAGCTTCTCTATATAGAACTTATGAAAAGCTATGGACAAGAATCACCCATTATGAGGTCTGGATAGGTTTCTTTCTGCATTGTTGAAGGGAGTGCCCATATCAGTGAGGTGTCAGAATCCAAGAAGTGTTTAAAAAATAGTCCTAGTAATACCTTTTGCTTGTATGGAATTACAGAATCTCAGACCATAAATGCAACCTTAGAGCTCCTCTGGATCAATATTCCACTCCACGCAGGGATACTCTCTAGGACATCTTTGACAGGTCATCGTTCATTGTGTGTTTGAACACTTGCAGGAACAGGAAGCTTACTTCCTCACAAGGCTGCTTAGTTCACCTTTGTGCAACTCAAAAAAATTAGAAAAAAAATGTCTTCCCATTTTAAATACAAGTCTGTTTCCCATGCATCCGTGATTCTAGCTCTGCCTTCCAGGCTGGCATTTGGAAGAGTGTTGAGAACTATTTAATGACAGGCATAATGTAATTATTGTCTTCAAATATTTGAAGGGCTAAATGCTCTCTTTATAGACTAATCATCCCCACATCTTTCAGCTATTCCTCATATGACATGGTTTTCAGACCTCCCTAACCGTCTTGCTTACTAGTGGGAAGAGTACTGGCTCTGGAGTCAAAATATCTAAATTCAAATCTTACCTATATTTTCTCTCTCTGTAACCTTGCATAAGTCACTTAGCTCCCCCTGGCTGCTTAGTTTCCTCAATCAGGAAAGGATGGGGTAGGGCTAGATGGCTTCTAAGGTCCTTTTAACATCTAGGTTGATGATCCTATATGATGCTGTTCTGGACACACTCCTGTTTTTCTCATTATGTTCTAAGAAAATTAAATCACACATGAAGTCCTGTGTTCTAGAGAACACGTATTAAGGGAACATTCAATCAGTTAGCAGGTATTAAGTGCCTGTTATATACCAAACACTGTTCTAGGCACTGGGGATACAAAGATAAAAACAAAATAGTGTCAACCTTCAAGGAGCTTCTATTCTATAGGGGGACATAACACGTAGACACGTCAGTATATACAAGGTAATTTTAGGGGGGTGCTCAGCTGGGGCTAAAGGTGGGAGAGAGAGGGGATCGGGAAAAGCTTCACGAAGAAGAATCTGCTTGCGCTGATCTTTGAAGGAATCTATAGATTCCAAGAAGTAGAGGTAAAGGGAGAAGGCATTCCCAGGCATGGGAGACAGCAAGTGCAAAGGCACCAAGACAGGAAATGGAATCCATGTGTATGGAAAAGCAAGAAGGCCGGTGTGGTTGAATCATAAAGTGTGTCATGAGGAGTGATATATAACAAAGCTCTAAAGGAAGTTCGGAGCCAGGTGGTGAAGGTCTTTAAATGACAAAAAGAAGTCGATATTGGACCCGAGAGGTCATAGGGAGCTATTAGAGTTTACTGAGCAGTGGAACATCATGGTTCAAACTGTGCTTTGAGGAGACCTCTTTCTCATTGTTGTAGAGGATGGACTTCAACAAACAGACCAGGGACACCAGCTAGAGTGCTACTGAAACCGTCCAGATGAGATGTCATGAGGGTCCTTAACTAGGTAGGACTTACATGAGTGGATGCGTCGCTGCCACAGAGATATTTCTTAAGCATAGATCTCACTGTGTCACTCTCCTGCTCAATCAGTAAAAGTGGCTGCCTAATGCCTCTAAATGAAACGGAGCTTAGAAAACCCTTCACAAACCCTCCTAGCTTTCTATTTTCTTTGAGCGTTTCTCCTTCTCCTACACTCTGATCCAGCCAAACCAGCTTCCTTTGCATCCATCAAAGATGATTCTCTTGGGTTTGGACCTTTTGCACTGGCTATCCCCCATGCCTTGGAAAACACTCCTTCCTCACCTTCACCTCATACAATTACCCTCTTCTTCCAAGGAGCGGCACAAGCACTACTTTCCACATGAAGCCTTTCCTGATCCCCCTAACCACTAGTGCCCCCCGAACTATGTTATATTTCATCATGTTGTATTTATTCTTTATATACCTATTTATGGACTTATTTTCCTCCTTAGAATTAAAGTTCCTTGTGAGTAGAGATTATTTCATTCTTTGCCTTTATATCCCCTATAATGCCTGGCATATTGTAGGCACTGGTGAATGATTGTTTAATTGACTGATATGGGGTGATGGTGGCTAGGATACGGAGTCTGGCTACAGGCTTTAGAATTCATAAGCCTGGTCCATGGGGTCAACGTTGAATTAAATACCATTCCTGTAAGGCCGTTACTTTGTAAATCCACACTCATGCTTTTTTCCACCCCTTCATTCTCTTGGGTTGGAAAACAACCGGTTATTCGGGAAATGCACTTTGCCTGTAGGAGCCGGTCTAGATGTCCTGGCATTCCCATAATCCTTAACATTGGGACTTCCCTGTGTTAGGAGGAAATTGGAAGAAATCTACTTATTTTCCTGCTTATATTAGCCCCTGGGGGATGTTGACATGTTGAAAAAAAGTGTTTTCCATTATGAAAGTGTCCTTTTAACCATTGCCACATTCCCAAGCAACATCCAGTCAACTTTTCCGTGTTACTGGTTGGCAGCTCACAATAGCTTGTTGCTAGTAACCAAGAATAAATAGCTTAAGTACACACACACACACACACACACACACACACACACACACACACACAAACTTGTCTTAAGCAGACTCTAAAAATGTACGGGATTTTCAAACAACCCATGGGAAGATGAGTATTGTTTTATGATTCTCTTTAAACAAAGCTCATAAATCAATTTTATCCGACAGCATTAAGAAAAGGCAAAGCTTAATTGGATCTGGCACCCTCCCTGCTAAACAGTACTCATCACAGTATAGATCAGAGAGCTTGTCTGGGTGGTGTCCAAGGCACCCACTTCTTTTTAGTTGCTAAATCCATTTTTACAACTCAGTGTGTCTCTCAATCTGGGAAGCAGGGCAGGAGTTGGCTGAACTTGTACAAACTTCAGACCAGGAGCAAAAAGAAGGGTGGGGAAAACAAACCAGCGATTAGAGAGACTTCTACACCCCTAAACCTCTACACCCCCAAACCCAGCACTCCCCAAAAGGAGGTATGTGATTTTTAAGGTACAGGAAATCTGCAAAACCTTGGTTTTTCTTCTTTAAAATTATGTCCATATCATCACCTCTCTCCCTTTCAGAGGCATTAAATTTGAAAAACCCCTAAGCTGGAGTTTTTCAAGAAAATGTATCTAGATAAGTCAGCTAAGGAATTTATGAAGAAAGTTTTATTTGATAAGTGAGATAAAATGTCTTCTAATACCAAGATTTTCGGAGACAAGTTCAAGTGATGAAAACTTTTACTCTTCTTCAAAGATAGCCAGTATTTCCCTTCTGTAAACACAGATGATTTTGCATGAATGAAGTGAGTTACTATCATTTCTGATTTGCCAAAGGATTAACCCAAGTTTCAGTATTTTATCGTAGCTTAAGGTTTTAGTTGGTTGTTTCTCCCCTAGAGATTTATTGTCTGTTTATTAAATGTATTAGTTTTTTTAAGGTTTTAGTTGGTGGACTTTCCCTTTTCTCTTCCAGAATTATCTTCTATTTATTCATTGTATCGACATTAGTATTTTCATGATTGGCAATGTCATTACATTGTAGTCAGTTTAACATCTTTACTAAGAAATTAAGGGTATAAGTTTTCAGAGAGCATTCTAAGCTAAGTAAATTTTATATACTTGTTCTATAATTGCAGTCTTAAAATCAGTACTTTTCATATATATGTGCAAGTAAACACTCAGGCTATATATCTCATCAGAAATATGAATTACTGTTAACCTTTTGAAAATCGGGAAATGTGCTATATGATAGATTCTAAAAGAAAAATAATGTTTTTGATAATCATATTGCTGAGAGGTTTACAGATCTCTTATAAGGTGGTTCTTCATTTACAATTACAACTTTAGAAAAACAAAAACTTAAGATGGAGAAAAATCTTTAACCTAATTGTCCCTTTGTTGGAAATACAGAATGACAAATGTTATAAAAAATCAATCCAGAAATTTTCATAGCAGCACTACCTATATATATGTGTGTGTGTATGTGTGTGTGTGTGTGTGTGTGTGTATTTTTAAATAACAACAACCTAATGTCTAACAAGAATGGACTGTTTAAATAAGTTGTAGTACAATAACTAGTGGAACATTAGTGGAACAGTACCGTTGAGACTGACAAGTATGAGGAATACAGAGAAATCTGGGGGAAAACTTTTATGAAATAATACACAGCAAATAACACACATTAAAAAAAACCCCGCCAGAACCAGGAAAATGAAGCCCATCCTAAATATGATTCTGTGTAAGAGAAAAAAAATGAACTAAAATGAAAGACAAATGAAGAAACCGGGTGAGGATTTAGAGTGGGTGTTCTTAACCTAGACTCTATGCACCTTAAAAAAATTAATAACTATTTCAGTATAATTGCTTTCCTTTTTAATGCTTTATATTTTATTTTGTGTTTTAAAAACATTATTCTGAGAATGGGTCCGTAGGCTTCACCAGATTGCCGCAGGGATTCGTGACACAAAAAAGGTTAAGAACCCCCAATTTAGAGAGAGTGATTAGAAAATATTATGATATTTTATGGGTTGAAATTAATCAATTCAAATGTAAGTAGTGTCTAAGCAAGTTAAGTTGATTGCATTGGTGACCTATGTTAAGCTTTCAATAAAGTTTTTCATTTTTGAAAGGGAGAAAAATATTGAAGTGTTTGAAACTTAGACATCATTTTGGAAATCTGGGTAAATGAGTGTCTTTGCTTTTCTTTCTCAAGTAAACTTGAAATCTCTTCTATAGGACTCTGGGTTAAGTCACAGTGCTTTGGGAACAAAAACAGATGTGTTCATGGGACCTGATTTTAGCCAAGCTAAATCATATTTTTAAATTTGCTCAAGTTTCTGTTCGGGAAAAAAAAAATCTACTCTTTACAACTCCTTTCTAAAATAGCAAAATCAGCAAATGCTGCATGGGGATATTTCAGAAGTCTTCTGGAAACACCATAGTCAAACATTTACCATACCTTTGCTGAATTGAAAATTTACCTCCAACTCTCAAACATAGAGGTTCTTTAACCTACTGTCTGAAAACTTTAAAAAAAAATTGATAACTGTATTTCAATAAAATTGGTTTCCTTTGCGATCCTATGCATTTTATTTTATGTATTTAAAAGCGTTATTCCAAGAAGGGCTCCATAGGCTGCACCAGATTTTCAAAAGGGTCCATAACACAATGATTAGAAACTCTTTCCCCCAAAAGGTATTATACTTCAGTCTTGATTTGCATTTGAGACTCAGAAACACAACCATCCCAGTCCTGATAGTCTCTTTTCTTTATGTCAGAATGGCTAGTAGGCTCCTCTCAAGGTTCTGAATGATTGTTTCTAAGTAAACCTAGGGAAGGGATAAAGGGAGAAGGGGTACTGCTGCAGATCATCCCAAGAGGGGTCAGCTAGGTCAGAGTTTTAACAGTTTCAAGTTTCACCATGAGGGGGCAGATCCTTGTTAACATTATGGTTTCTTGCCAGTTTATTGTGGCCCCATGCAGAACATGACTTAGGGCCCTATGTATGAACAAGGTAAGGCTGTCCTTATCAAGACTGTAACCCACCAAACTGTGCTCCTACACAGAAGTTTTTAACCTTCCCTGTATCATGGATCCCTTTGGCAGTCTGGTGAAGCCTATGTAGTACTTCTCAGAATGCTTTAAAATGTAGCTAGGTGGCACAATGGGTAGGGTGCTGGATCTGGAGTCAGGAAGACCTGAATTCAAATATAGCCCCAGACATTTAACTGCTATGTGACCCTGGGTGACTTAGTTTCTTTCACTGTAAAATGGGGGAAATAATATCACCATTCTTCCCAGGGTTGTTATGAAGATCAAATATTATAATAATTATAAGGCAGAATATAAATGTTAGCTATTACTATTAAATTAATAAAATACATAGGATTACAAAGGAAATGAATTATGTTGAAACACAGATTTTTTTTTTTTCTAAACCAAATTCACAGATCCCAGGTTAAAAAACTCCTGTTTTAGGGCAAGGGAGCTGGGACAGGGAATGCCTGGGAGGAGAGGTTGTTGTTCAACTCCACATCACAGGACACTCTGAAAATAAACAGATGCAAGCCTTTTCTCTCAGAGAGAAAAAAACAAATCCCATGGAGTCATTTAGCAGAAGGGTGGTTGGGTAATTTAAGTCCTATTAAATAATGAATCTGGGTCAGTGGTAATTTATAGATTATCTTCATTAACTGGATAAAAATAATCACCAATTCAACAATGAGTCATCACCACAGTAACAAGGTACAACTTAGCAAAGGTTGGGGTGTCAGGGCACATCTCATTTAGAAATTGGCAAAATATATAAAAATAAAAATGCATTTTGCCCCAAGCAAAGTTGTTTCCTCCCCCCTTCCCTTAAGCTTTGAGCCATTCAGGAGAAATTTAATCCATATGTTTCTGATTCATTTACATTTAAACCATCAAAACATTGTTTGGTAAGAAGTATTTGATAGAAGGAGGAGGAGGAGGAGGGGGAGAAAAAGAGAAAGAAAGAAAGAGAGAGAGAGAGAGAGAAAGAAAGAAAGAAAAGAAAGAAAGAAAAGAAAGAAAGAAAGAAAGAAAGAAAGAAAGAAAGAAAGAAAGAAA
>NW_020940358.1:16263555-16533379 GCF_900497805.2 Vombatus ursinus
AGAAAGAAAGAAAGAAAGAAAGAAAGAAAGAAAGAAAGAAAGAAAGAGCTTTTTCTTTTTGAACCAGAAAGTGCTGCCTTTTGCCAGAGTACAGAGTGAAATGTATGTGGGAGCCGGATTGGCTCCAGTTATAGTGAACAATCCTGTCAGTGATTGGTGGCCTCCTATAGCCTTCACCTTGCTCTCTTTCAGGTAGCAGCAATTCCAGCACCTTCTCTCAGATCTCAGGTGACATATGCCTTTAAATCCTGAAACCTATGTGTTTAGGATCATGCCACAGCACAAAATCATGCCCCTGTTCCGCAGAGGGTCTGGCTAGAGAATTGTACTGCCTCACCAACCATCCCAGGCTGCCTTGGACTGTAGCCATCTACCTAGGGCTCCCCCTCAAATCTTTGATCAATCCATAAGGTTGGTTCTTTCTTTCTTTCTTTCTTTCTCTCTCTCTCTCTCTCTCTCTCTCTCTCTCTCTCTCTCTCTCTCTTTCTTTCTCTTTTTCTCCCCCTCCTCCTCCTCCTTCTTCTTCTATCAAATACTTCTTACTGGGTAGTGTGGTAGAGTGGGCAGAGCAAAGAGGAAACTGACCCTGCCATCAAGGAGCTTACAATCAAATGTGCTATTGAGGGAGACAGAGTCTGGGAAAGACCCAAGAAAGCTATTGTTGAAATACAGAAAACAGATTCACAAATGATTCTGAATGAATAAGGAAGGTTTATTGAACAATGGGAGTTTGGAAAACTCAGCTGCCTGGATTTCTGGGCATTTGGAAAGAGTTTTTATAACTGGGAAGATTCTCTTTTTTATATAAAGGAAGGGAAGATAAATATTTAAGTCTGAATGGATAGGGTGCTTTAAATCTTCGAAGTAAGAATTAAGGCATCAGGGCCCCTCAAATTCAGTATCTGGTAAGAGCAGAGGCCAATGCAGCCCTGCAGATATTGGCTGAAACCCTGGCAGATGCATCAATTACCTGATCTGAGGATAGCCTCCTTTGCTCCAAGGGGCAGCACTCACCAGTGACCTTGCCATGACAGTTCATTGCACTGACACTGTCATGGAAAACCAGTCAACAGTCACATGTAATCAAAGGGACACTTGGCTCTGCTGACAAGAATAGAATTTGGGTTTTTGACCTGAATCCAAGTCATCTTGCTCTAAGCTGGAGAATAGAAACAAAGCCAGCCCCAGAAGCAGTTGGTGAGTATGATATGGGGTAACCTCTTCCTTTGTCAATCTCTGCCTTATGGACAGGAATTATTTTCAGGTTTCTTGTGGTGGTACAGTTTGTTGCAAGACCATGTTTGTTAAAACTGGACCATATCAACAGCCATACTCCTAAGGACTTTGCCATTCTGGGATTGAAGTGACATAGACTGAATACACAGTGACTTCAGTGATCTTAACGCACAAAAAAGCCATTGAACCACAATGAACTGTAGTGAACAACCTTAGTCTAGAATAACCAATAAGGAAACACAGCTCTTTCTCTTGAGGCAGCTAGGTGGTGCAGTGGCTAGAGAGCTGGAGTTAGAGTCAGGAAGACTTGAGTTCAAATTTGACCTTAGACACTATCTGTGTGACCCTGAGGCAAGTCCCTTAATCTCTGCTTGCCTCAGTTTCCCCATATGTAAAATGGAGAAAACAGTAGCACTTATTGGGGCAACTGGGTAGTGTGGTAGATAGAGTTCTGGCCTTGGAGTCAGGAGGACCCGAGTTCAAATCCAACCTCAGACACTTGACACTTACTAGCTGTGTGATCCTGGGCAAGTCACTTAACCCTGATTGCCTCACCAAAAAAAAAAAAAGTATCATTTATCTCCCATGATTGTTGTGAAGATCACATATTTGGGGAAGGGAGGAAGAAAACCTAAAAGTGCTATAGAGAGAGGTAGCAATTATTGATTTCTAGTGTAATATACATTGTCAAAAGCAGTTGCTGTTAAGTCTGCTTAAATTATTTTTTTTTTTTGCACAAGGAATTTTTGCTTATTTGAGGGAGGGAAGTCTTAGAAATAATTTTAGAGCCAAGGGGTACCTTTGAAATAATCAAGTTCATCCCTGTCATTCTCCAAGGGAGGAGGCAGCATAGTAAGGTAGAAAGAACACTGACTTGAATCAGAAGATCTGGACTCAGTCCTCACTTCCAACACCTCCTGCCTGTGTGACCTTGAGTAAGTTATTTAATCTCTCTGGGCCTCAGTTTCCTCATCTGTAAAATGAGGGAGGTGGATGAGATGGTCTATAAGGTCCAGGTTCTAAGGTTACCAGTTCTAAATTTATAATCCTGAGGGTGAAGGCGGGAAAGTGATTAGGTCAACTCCACACCCATGGTTATTAAAAAAGTTGGGACCAAAAACCAGGTATCCTGAACTCCCAAATTAGGCCTCTTTCTACTTAGGCTGAACTGAGTCTCTTGGTCTCAGAACAAAAAATAATGCAGCCTTAGGGAACATCATTTTCCTTCCTTCTTATTTTGAGATAGAACTAATTTAATTTGGGAAGGGAAACTAATTAACACCAATGAGCAACTGTGTACTCTCCCTACCTACAAGTGGTCTGATGGAAACTTAGTTAAGGTAGGGAGGAAAAAAAAATGCCCCAGTTGTAAAATATTAATATTTGTTCTGTGCCCTTCTTCTTCCAAACTCCTTCTGCTCTAGAAGCATAATCAAATCAACTCTGCCATTGTTCCTGGATGGAGTGTGTCAATCTACACATTCCATTCACAATCCTAGTAACCTTCAGGATCAAAATGCCCCTCCCTGGTAACCATTCTCCAATTGGTGTTGTCTCCCCCATTAGAATGTAAGGTCTTTGAGGACAGACACTGTCTTTTTTATTTGTATCCCCATCTTTTAGTAGAGTGCCCTACAAATACTGAGGGATTAAAAAATCCTTTTTCATTTAATTGGCACACAGAAACTACTAAATGTGGTTTTATCTTAGTCATCCCAACTAAAATTACACAGGAGGGTAACAGACAGTTCTTGAGAGTAAGTCAGCAGTGGTCTAGCAGATAGTAAGCTGTACTTGGAGCCAAGAAGGCTTGAATTCAGATCCCTCTCTCTGACACTTACTAGCTATGTGAATCTGAGCAAGTCATTTAACTCCTTTGAGTTTCAGTTTCCTCATCTACAAAGTGAGGGTAATCAAATCTGTAGTACCTATGGATTATTGTGAGGTTTAAATAAAATAATGTATGTAAAGCTCTGCTCTTGCAAACTATAAAATGAAACCTAAATGTCCATTATTATATTTATCTTAAGTAGCTCCCCTTAATACTTCTCTAGGTACTGAACTATAGTCATCTCTTCCTACCAACTTTGGAAAGCCTTTATTATCTTTATTTAGCACTTACCTTACAATATTTCTGCTATTATTGCTTTGTATTGAAATCCTTTTGTGAATTAATCTCATCTCCCCTACTAGGCCATAAGCTTTTTGACTGCAGTGACCATGTCTTATTTATCATTGTATACCCCAGAGAACCTTAGCGTGCAGCCTTATACATAGTAAAAAACCAGTTTGCATCAAATAAATTAATTCTATTCAATAAACATTTATGAAGCTCCTGCAGTATGCAGGACCCTCTGTTAGCCTCCCTGGGACAGATACAAAGATTAGCAAGATATTGTTTTTGCCTACCCCTTATTTTGCAATTAAGGAAACTAAGGCCTAGAGAAATAAAATGTATTGTCCAATATCATACAAGTAGTAACAAGTAGAATTTGAACCCAGGTCTTCTGATTCTGCATATCTTAGTTCTCATTAGATTCCTTTTTTTGTTTCTGTTTTATTCAAACACCAAACAAAATTAGCACATATATAAAGCAGAAGAGGAAAAGATGGTTGCACATGAAACTGCAAATCTCTATTACATACAGCTTGCTTTTCCTTTTAAGTATAAAATAAACTCAACATGTAATTTTCAAAACTATCCTCTCTGTGTTTTCTTCTTACTTCCCTCTCTTCTCATCTCTGCATTTTAAAAAATGTTTCAATGTCCCTCTTTTCTTTCTCTTTCTTTCTGTGTATATACCATTTTGACTCTGGGAGGGTAAGCCCAGAACTACTTGCTATACTTATAACACGTAAGCATAGTCAAGTTAAAAAAAAAATCCATATTGGCTTTATGTATGTCTCATTCTACACTTTGAATCTATCATCTCTTTGTCAGGGTTTGGAGAGCATACTTCATCATTAGTCCTTCTGGAGTCATTGGCCATTACATTGAAGACATTTCTTAAGATTTTCAAGGTTACTTTTCTTTACAATGTTGTCATGGTGCAGTGATGGTGCAGTAATATTCCATTATATTCATATACCAAAATTTGTTTAGTCATTCCCTAATTGATGGTGACTCCTTTGGCTTCCAGTTCTTTGTCATAACAAAAAGAGCTGCTATAAATACTCTTGTTCTTATAGATCTCTTTCCTCTCTCTTAAATATCTTTTGTATATAGGCCTAGTAGTGATAATTTTGGGTCAAAAAGAAGGAACAATTTAATGACTTTGGGGACATAGTTACAAAGTGCTTTCCTGTATGACTCGATCAATTCAAGATTCCATGAATAGTACATTAGTGTGCCTCTTTACCTGCACCCCGGAAGGGCATTTGTCATTTTCCTTTTTTGTTGTCTTTGCCAATTCACTGGTTGTGAGGTGGAACCTCAAAATTCCTTTGATTGTGCCTAATTATTAGTGACCCTTCATTAGATTTTAAATTCCTTACAGTAAAGTCTGTCTAGAATGTCTTTGTATTCCCGGTACCAAATACAAAGACTCGTATGTAACAGGTTCTTAACAATTATTTCTTGGATTGATTTTCATTTCTAGGGGCCCAGACCAGTCACACTTTGGTGGGGGGTGGGGTAAGGTCATTTGAACCTGGAACTTATATGGTCATTGACCCATGTTTCTAGCTATTTCCTCACATCTAGACACTCAGAAAATAGTATTTCAATAGTGTATCTCTGCAGAGGAGCAATTTTCCAGGCTTGGAAATCAGCATTTAGGGAGCAAAAAAGGAACTTGCTCCCTGCAGGATCCCCCAGCGAACACTGGAAGAGTATCTTCCTATATGACTAGTCTCTCTGTTATATTCATGTTTCACAGGAAGGACAAATCATCTCTTCCAACATAATTTCTATGCCCACTCAGATATAAAAGTGCTGGGCCCAGAAGCTGTAACCAGGCTTTCAGCCCTCTGGAAATAGGTCATAGCTAATTTTCCAAGTCACTTGATTTTGAACTATTCCTCCAATGCCAAGGAGAGCTATCCATGCATGGGTGCACGCACATGCACACACACACACACACACACACACACATACACACAGGGGCAAGGGTCATTGAGTTCACTGATGTAGCATACACCTTGCAGTGTGGCTCTGCTCTTTGAAAGTATGCATTTCCCCCCATCAGTGGCTATTTTCATGTCATGCTGGATTGATGAATGTAAGTATGGTGCCCTAAAAACATATGCTCCAAAGTTTATTACGGCGCTAACTATGGGCTGGGTATCTGGACTGTTTAAGTGTCAAATGGCAACAACATGTTCTCTATACAACACAGACTTCAAGGAAGGCTGGGGGCAGCTAGTGCGTTGTGCTGGTGTATACATCGGTGAGAAAAGGGACCACCCATCATGCGGGGCGAGCTTGAGACCTACAGTAATAGGGCACTGCATTCTGTAGCAACACACTGGGCCAATTTGTCTCCAAATCACATTACTTGCAAGCTAATAAAAAGATATATAAAGCATTGCCATAAAGCTGCAGTACCTTCTTACAGGAAGACTCCAGCACCCTCCCGAGATAGCTGAGATGGTGGAGGCTGGTTCTTTCTGAATTAGCCTCAACTGGTAAACACACATTCTATTTCTCAGTATTCTCTCTTGGGGTTATCAAATGATTTTTTCAGTTTAGTTTTCTAATAATGAAGCAGTGACAACACCGTGAGAGGGAATGTGAAATATACAGCTCTGTGATATTAAGCAAGCTGCACGTCCCCTTCCCGGGCCTCAGTTTTCTCATCTATAAAATGAATCCATAATTCTAGATTATCTCTAATATCCCTTCCGATTGTAAGTCCTATGATCCCAAATACCTGGGAACCAAGCAACAAGTATTAACCAAGTGCCTACTAAATGCAAGGCCTGTGCTAAGAGCTGGAGCTACATACAAAAGCAGAGCAGCCCCTGCCCCCAGGGAGCTCACAGTCTCACAGGGAACACATACATGCATTGAAATTTTTGTATGAGAACTTACTACACTTTGCTTAGTGAAGCCATTTTTTTCTATCTGGACCAGATGTATGACTTCATCAGTGTAAGGAACGCCTGATGAGGATTTTCCCTGGCCAATGAAATTTAGCACCATGCATGAATTAAAAGGAGTTCTGCTCTGAAAGGAACAACGTTTTACCCTATCAGACTCCCTTTTGATTTTCTCTATCTTCAAAGAAACTGTGACAAAATTTTGCAGTTGCTGCTCAGTCATATCTGACTCTTTGTGACCCTATTTGAGGTTTTCTTAGCAAAGATACTAGAGTGGTTTACCATTTCCTTCTTTAGATCACTTACAGATGAGGAAATTGAGGCAAACAGGGTTAAGTGACTTGCCCAGGGTCACACAACTAGCAATTGTCTGAGGCTGGATTTGAACTCAGGACTTCCTGACTCCAGACTGGCATTCTATCCACTGTGCCACCTAGCTTCCAAAACTACATTTTAATAAATAATTTAGTCCAGATCATAATTACAGAATGAAGGATATAATTTAATTCAACTTAGTGAACATCTGTTAAGCACCTACTATGGGTAGAGCAGTGTTCTGGGCCCAAGAGAAATACAAAGTTTAGAGAAGACAGGGTCCCTGACCTTATAGAGATCATAATCTACTAATAGAGGGAAAACATACGCACACAACTATAAAACACAACATGAATGATAAAGGCATCAGAAAAGTATGAATAAAAGGGCTATGGTAAGACCATTAGTATATCACAGGGTCAGGAAAGGCTTCATGGAAGAGATGGCTTTTGAGCTGGGCTTTCAAGGATTAGTCGGGTAGCAGACAAGCCAAGAAAAGTAAAGAGGGAATTCAAGGTTTAAGAAATAGCAATGAAGCAAAGGCATAAAATGAATGACTGAATAATGAATAAAATAAAATTATTTACTAAGATCAGAGGATTGCAAATGCAGAGCTTCAAAGGACCTCGGGGTCATCAAATTCAACGTCTTCATTTTATAGATGAGGAAACCAAGGCTAAGAAAAATTCCAACACTTGCCTAGGGTCACACAGCTAGTTAGTACCTGAGACAGGATTAGTGACCAGATGTCCCTGACTCCATGCCCAGCGTTCTATCCACTGCACTGCACTGCCTCTATTAGGGGTCTAAGTAGTGCTCATTATGTGCCAAGTGCCTGTTTATAGTCTAATAGATGGACCTTTAATTCTAGAAGATGTTTGTCATCACTAATGAGACCTTGCAGTTTCTAAAAGCAATGAAGACCCCTTCCATTTTCTGTCTCATTCTGGCCCTAACTATTGTACATTTGTACTGTCTGCCTGTCTGTCTCAGTCTCTGTCTCTGTATCTCTCTCTTTGTCTCTCTGTCTCTGTCTCTGTCAAATAGATTGTCCACTGAACTGCATTTCAAATCTGGAGAATAGACTATCTTTATCCACTTGGTTTGTCCTCTGTGGATGTTCAGACTAAAATTCATCCGAGTGAAAAAAATTTTTTAAAAATTCATCTGAGTGATTTCAGCTTTCCCAATGGGAATTCTGTATGGTTTCAGGGTTTAATGCCACCAGAATGGCATCATCCACAAACAAGAACCTCTGGAGGACCTTAGCCTCCTAGGTAATCACTCTTCCATTTGGATTCTATGCTGGATCTTGTTTAGTGTCTCCAAATTCCTCATGGATATTCATCTTCAGGGTTTAGGAATGACAAGTCTCAATGCCCAAAATCATGTTATTCTGTATTTTTCATAACATTTTATTTACACATTTTAAATAATGTTGAGTGATCATAAAAATGAAGTTAATAATTTTTCTGTGATAGTTATATTGAGAGTTTCAGAGGTTTTTCTGTAGAAAAAGAAATAATAATAAATGCATGGTTTTTTATTATGAGCCAATATACTCTGACAATTATTTAAAATATCTGACAATAAGCTGACTGGTTTCTTTTGTCTTTTAAAATATGTCTAATATTCTTCATGCTCTTTACTTATTAATATGGATATCTAAGCATTTTGTTTAATAAATAAGAAATAAGTTTAGTGGTATTTACAAAGAACCATAGCCTAGAGTGAATATTCAAACACTAGAAAATTCCAGTGAATATTATTGGGCATTATTTAAATAACATAACATTCAAATTTCCTTTCAAGGTTAACAACACTACCCAGAATCACATTTTGAAATTGCAGATTTAAGGACTTATTTTGCCTGCAAAACTTGCTATTTCTTGGAACACCACTTGTAGGATTTGTGTAAAGTATACTATGCATGTAATAAACCTGCAGCCTTGAAGAGAAGCGGTCTTATCCTGCCCCTCAACCCTCCTCTCACTCCCATCCTAATCCTAGTGGTTAGAGATGAATCTTTATTCTAAATTACCTATGAAGCTTTCTTCATTGACTGATTATTGTGTCTCCTTCCCCAATTCTAGTCCAGGCATCAAAAGAGATGTTTCTAAAGAGACTAAGCGCTTATTAACGCCTTCTGTAGTGACCCCTGCCCCCCGGATTACTGTAAGGGGAACTTCACATCTCTCAAGAAAGTGATAAACCTTCAGCAGTTTGTAAAAGAATCTCTGCCTGCTCTGCAGGGCAAGTTTCATAACAAATAAGGAGAGTATTTACCAAACATGCTTGAGAAATTTATAGAGTGACAGAAAATATAGTGAAAATTGTTCCGTTGCAGCATAGGAAATTTATAGGGTGTGCTGAGGTGGAGAAGGGGTAGAAATCATGAGAGAATACACATTGCAAATATGAGCTTTTAGAAAACAATTACATTGCAATCTTTATCAACATTGCTGCAAACATATCAGGCAGCGTACTGTGAAACTGACTCTGGTTTCATTATCTTGATTGAGAGAAATGACTGCTTTTTGTCTGATCATTTATTTCTTACCAAAGTGATGTAATGGACTTGTATCAGGAACCCTGGGTTCTAGTCTGTACTCTGCCACTTACTGGGCAGGGCCCTGGACAAATTACAGGCTGCAGAGCTGGAAGAGAGCTTAAAGGTTAGATTAGATAATGTCACACTCTCATTTTGCAGAAAGAGGGAGGGAGGCCCTGAAAGACAAGGTAATTTGCTCAAAGTCACATAATAAGTACATGTCCTGAGATTATGATGCAGGAGAGGCAGTTCCTGATTCCAAATCAGGTGTTCTTTCTACTGTGCTAGTTGTGAAAACTTTCTGAGTCTCAGTATCTTCATTTGTAAAATTGGGGTAATACTTTTTCTGCCTCTGTCATAGAGTTGTTATGAGGAAGGGGCTTTGTAAACCTTAAAGTACTATAAAAATGGGGCTTATCACCATCACCATCATCATCATCATCATACTCTTCCTCGTCCTTCTCATTATTAATGAAATAGATTTACTGCTGTGAGAAATAAGAAACGTAAAACTTCAGTGCATTTGAAAGCTCTTGTCTTAGTTTTCTTGGTTTTAAAAAACCTCAGTCTTACCAAACAACTAGAGCAAAGATAGTGATTTGCTTTCACAATATTGCAAGGAAAGGTAGTAAATCATTGTAATTAATATAGGATTATTTTCATTAGGATTATATCAATCTATTACATTAATCAGCTCCTCATTCTTCATCCCACATAGCCAATCAGTTGCCAAACACATCATCTCTCATATCTATCCCCTTCTCTTTTCCCACAAGAGCCACCACCCTATCACAGCCTCTCATCACTTCTTCCTGACCATAGTTGCTTCCTTATTGGCCTCTCATTCTCTCCTCTCTCCAATTTATATTCCAAAGTTGCCTACATAGTCTTCCTAAAGACACTGGTCTCACTCTAATGCTCGGAAAGCTTCCTATTGCTTCTAGAATAAAATACAGCCCCCTCGTTTTGGCACATAAATTCCTTCGTAAAGTCCTTCCTAATCTGGCCTTCCTTTTCTCACATTATTCAATTTCATATTCCATTTCACACACTTCATGTTGAAGGCAAACTGTCCTGCTTGCTACTTACCAAGCTTGGAAATTCATCTCCTGCATCCAGGCTTTTACATAGGTAATAAACCAATATACTCTGACAATTATTTAAAATATCTAGCAATAAGCTGACTGGTTTCTTCTATCTTTTAAAAAATGTCCAATAGTTTTCATACTCTTTACTTATTATTATGGATATCTAAGCATTTTGTTTAATAAATAAGAAATAAGTTTAGTGGTATTTACAAAGAACCATAGCCTAGAGTGAATATTCAAACACCAGAAAATTCCAGTGAATATTATTGGGCATTATTCAAATAACATAACATTCAAATTTCCTTTCAAGGTTAACAGCACTACACAGAATCATGTTTTGAACCTGCAGATTTAAGAACTTAAGGACCCAGGGCCCACCCAACCCACCCCCATCCTTGAAATGCATTCTCTCCACACCTCTGCCTTTTATAATTCTTCCTTCAAAGCTCTCTTTCTGTTCTACCTCAGAAGAACTATTTCTGTTCCTCTTTGTCATTAATGTTCTCTCCCTCCTCAGTTTACCTTGCATTTACATGTGTGCTTAAAAGTTGCTCCCCAACCCTCCTCAAAAAAAAAAAAGAATATAAAATCCTGGGAATTTTTTTTTTATATTCAGAAGCACTTTAGTGCAGTGCTTTGCACATATTAGGCACTTAATAAATATTTGGTGAATTGAATTGGATTATAGGCTTTAGAATTGGAAGGAACTTTAACTATCATTTCCCCTACCTCTCTTGAAACTGATGTCCAGAGATTTGTTTGAGGCCATACAAGTTGTAAATAGGATCTGAACTCAGGACTGATCCAAAAATCATCACTTTCTACTACATGATGTTGATTCCTATGCCCCACTCTCCACCCCACCCCCAAGTCCAAACTTGACTAGAAAATGTTTTCCTGTGAGAAGAACAGAGAAAAAAAACAAAACAAAAACAAACAAACAAACAAACAAAAAAAAAAAAAAAACCAGGACTGGGCAGCCTGCTATACAGTGGAATGATTATTGAACTCTCAGTCGGGAGACCTGGCATCTAGTCCTGGTTCTGCTGGTAATTGCTGTGTGAGGTTGAACAAGCCTCTGCCTTTCTAGGGTTCAGTTACCTTTCTACAAAATTCAAGCTTTGGCTTCTGTACCTAGGTAATCTCCATGGGCCCCTGCAGCTCTAAATCCTATGATGTAGGCAGAACAAGTTTGTTGCAGCTGCATAATAAATATTAAATAATTACAGCTAATCTTCCATAATTCAGCACCTGTGGTAAAATTATTTTAATGTATCACCTGGTCTGTTTGTTGTTTGATTTATGACCTAGGGTTTGAAATATATGTCCTGCTCTAGAGACAACATTTTTATTATTGTTGTTGTTATTTCTTTTTTTTTCCACTATTGGTTCCTTGGCATTAAGGATTCTCTATAAAGGGTGTTTGGACTGTTTGGCTTGGGGGTGGCTTATCTACCACCATGACTGGCGAGTGAGGCAGCCTTGCTCACTCTTACAAGGCCTTGTCAATCCCCCGAAGAAAGGTAGCAAAGAAACACTCCCCTGCCTGGGGAGTTGACTGGGATATACAAGCCACGAAAGAAAATGTGTCTAGCTCCTCATTGCCACTGAACAGACTTCGCAGTCCCTATGAAGTCTTGCAATGTTTCTCTTCTGCATGTCAACATGGCTTAATCCATGATGTAGAGGCATATAATTATGTAGTTCAGGTTTTTAGTCTTTGTCTAAGCAAGAATATTTTTCTGTTAAGAATGCTTTCTGCAGTTTCAGCCCCAGCAAATGGCTACCTTACTGCCGCCCTTTTTATTCCTCCCCTGCCTGAGCAGAGGAAAGGAACACCTGCAGTCCTAATTACAGCTGGGAGCATAAAGGTAGGACATTGTCTAGTTCCTGGAGCCATACCCCCTTCCCTCCCCCTCTCTCCCCTCCCCCCACAATTAGCTTTCATAGTAGCATAAGGAAGGGCAGCTCTCCTACCAGTCATCCAGTACATCCATAAATTATCAGGAATACGAATAAAAATGCCTGGATGTCATTTTGTTGAAAGCTTAACTCCCCACGCCCACGCCCCCATCTCAACCCAAGAGGTGGAACTGGGCTTTATAGTATGCCCTTCATCCAAATGCCAAATGGTTACAAAGGTGGTTTCTCAACAGAAACTCCAAACCAGGAGAATTTGCGCCTTTGTTTTCTCTTTCCTCAAGACGTTTCCTTCTAAACTTATTACAGTCAGGACTCATTTCCAATGAAATGTCTCTGAAGGAAATTACAGGCCAAGTCACTCCAAAGCATTCCCCTACAAAGGCTTTATTGAATTCTAATTAAAGCATCCCTTTTTTCCACATGTTCTCCACCTTTCTGGGGGGTTATTTCAACTCAGAATCATAGGACACTAAACTGGAAGGACTCATAAAGTCAGAGGATTTTGGAACCTGAAGGGAACTTAGCTGTCATCTAGTCCATTGGCCACCATTTTACGGATGACAAAGCTGAAGTCCAGAGAAAGGAAATAGCCCAACAAGGCTTCACAGGTAGTAAGTGTGTACAACTCCAGAGAACCCAGCTGGCACAGATGAGCCTATGAGATTTGTTTTTGAAAAACTGCCCCTGTTTTGTACTTTGGGATTACGCTTATTACTTGCCTACCTCATATTCCTGGAATTATTTCTTCCTGTTTTCACACAACTCAAGAATTCCCCCCTCCCACCTCCCCATTCAGTCCTAATTAGATAGAACCAGATTTCTCTGATGCAATTGGATAGGCCTTGAAGTTTGCCAATTATTGGTCACATGGCAGCACTTGAACCCCACCAGGCCATTTTCCCCTTCACTGGGAAGACTAATATGGAATCCTTTATTTGGAAGGCAAATAGATCATTGTAGCGAGGGGGTAGCAGAGGTCGTAGTGTTAAATACTCACTATAAAGTACTTCAGAGGAAAGAAGGGGGAATCTTCCCTGTATTTCCTACCTCAAATTTCAAATAAAGGAACAGACGTGAAATAAAGTGAAGTTTTATGTATGAAAATCTGCTTGTTCTCAAGCTGCTATCATGTTTCCATCATATTGCCATTCTTTTCCCAATAACCTCAGCCTTGGATCACTTCCACCATTTGGTGCCTTCGCTTCTACTCTTGTGCTGCTGAACAAAGCTGAAGAAAAATTATGAAACCATGCTGACTGGATCCACTATAAATTCACATTACATAACCTTAATTGGGCCCTCACTGCTGCAAGGCAATCCTTTTGCACCTCCTTCATTAACTTACTATCCCACTCACCATAGCGATTTTTCCAAACTTTTTCATCCCTCCTCAAATCTCCAATGGCTCCCCCTACCCACCCTCTCAGTTGAGACTTTTACCTTATATATATTATATATATATATAATATATATAAAGTGTATATAAAGATATATATATATATATAAGGTATATATAAATATACCTTATTTCACTGAAAAAATTGAGGTTATTCTCAGAGAGTTCCCTCTTCTCTGCTTCTCAGCTTGTATCATCCAGATGCTTTCTGCCATTATATCCTATTTCACCCCTCCCTCATATGAAGATGTGAGGTGGCCTCTCTCCTTGTTCAGGCAAATCCCTCTACATGCACAAGTGATTCCATTCCCACTTTCTCTAGCACATTAACCCTTCTATTATTCCCACCTTCTCACTTATCTTCAACTTCTCATCTACTGGCTACTTTTCTACTGTCTACAAACCTGCCCATGTCTTCCCCATCCTCAATAACCCTCTCTGGCTTATGTTCATCCACCTCCACCAGCTATTGTCCCATATATCTTCTCCTTTTTGCATCTAAACTCTTTGAGAAGGCTGTCTATGAGTGATGCCTCCACTTCCTTTCTCTCTGTTTTTAACCGTCTGCAGTATTACTTCTGATCTTATCATTCAACTGAAACTGATGTTTTACAATGATGTTTTACTTGCCAAATCTAATGGATTTTTTTCAATCCTCAACCTTCTTGAATTGTCTGTAGCCTTTGACACCGAAACCTTTCTTTTAGAAACTCTCTTTCTCCAGGTCTCCATGACACTCTTCTCTCCTAGTTCTCCTCCTACCTATCTGACTGCTCCTTCTCAGTCTCCTTTGCTGGATCTTTCGCCAGATCATGCCCACTAAAGGGAGGTATCCCCTAGGAATTGGTCTTAGGCTCTTTTCTCATCTCCCCTACACTGTCACTTTGTGATCTCATCAGCTTCCATGGATTCGATTATCATCTCTATTCAGATACTTCTTGGATCTACTCTAACCTCTAACCTCACATCTCCAACTGCCTATTAGACATCTCAAGCTGGATGTCTCATAGACATCTTAAACTTGGCAAATCCAAAACTGAATTCATTGTATTTCCCCACAAATCCTCCCCCACTCTGAACTTCCTTCTTACTGTCAAGAATACCACCACCATCCTCTCATTCACCCAGGCTCATAACATAGGTATTAACCTCAACTCTCTCTCGCCTCCCATAGCTAATTTGCTGCCAAGGCTGGTCAATTTTACCTTTGTGACATCATTCAAATCTCCTCCTTCATTCCTCTGACATTGTCACCATCCCAATGCAGACCCTTATCATTTGAGATTTGAGGTTGGAAATGCATGGAAAATCCCACTTCTTCCTTCCTCTGAAGTACTTCATAATGAGTACTTTTTTTCACTGTTCTTCATTTTTACTTGTCTTGCATTATCCTGTATTTATCACAGTTTCTGTTGAATAGTATTTTTTTAAGTATTTTGGAACACCATGACCTCTGCCATCCCCTCACTAAAATAATTTCTTTGCCTTCCAAATAAAATGCTCCATGTTAGTTCTCCCTTCGTATCTCCAGCCTGGCACATGGTAGTCACTTAATAAATGCTTATTGAATGAGCAACTGGAATCATGAAGTAAAAACCTTCTTTCTTTCTCCTTCCTTCAATGAATGGGAAAGATTCCATAAACACAGTTCTTGACAACAAAGTGAAAGACATTAGTGGCAACAAGCAATTTAACAAAAGCTCTTTTTGGGGAGATACCCCAGAAATCTCCCTTGTCCCGTGGATTGACCTATATCCTTAGAGAGAATGTCAGGATGAAACTTCCCAAACAGGACATGGAGCTGAAAAGGAAGGAGTTGAAGGGAATTATCCTCACCATGAGGCATTAACTGAACTGCAACATCCAGGTCAGCAGGAAGTATAGTAAATAGACTTCCAGACACTCCAGGCTTTTGCCCATGATGCTCAGGTACTCCTCCAGGAATCATGAAATCACCCATGCTAGTGTATCTTCACCACAGTCTACACTCTCTGCACCAGCCCAGACCCAACAACAACTCAAATAGTGCCAGACCTATACTCATACACACACTGCTACCATTGGGCCTTTCTTAGTAGAATTTGATTGGTAGAAAATTTGTGGTTAATCATATTGTTTACCAAACTTTTTGGCTCATTTCAGCCAGGGCTGTCAGTTCAGAATGGTTCCAAGTCATCTCCTGATTGAAAAATGCTCAAATGACATCTATCCTTCAATGGGATCTGGAGACCCAGGGGTGACTGCCTGGCTCATATAGTACATCCTGTATGATATATTTTGCCTAATAAACTGTTTGAACTGTGAGTAGCAAATATGACTCAACTCTCATACCACAGCATCAGATAGACTAGTTAAAAGTGGCAGAACCAGGATTTGAACCCAAATCTTCCAACTCCAGATCAACAATGACCTTTCCACCACATTACATAGCCATTTATGGTCACTCAGCCTAACTCCTCATTTTAGAGATTAGGAGACTGACTCCCACAGAATTACTTGTCCAATGTCACAATAGTGACAAAGTCACGCGAAAACCCAGGCTCCATGACTCTAATTCAATGTTCTTCCCAAGACAACACTTCTCCCTTCAGGGCTGCTAGGTTCCTAGCAGGATCAGTTTCTCTGGCCATCAAGTTTCCTTTCTTGTTATCTTGGTCCAAAATGTTCATCACTTATAACTATCAAAATACAAACTTATCCACTCCTCTGTGAAATTCTATGATTCACATTTAATTTCAATTTAATATGACTCATGTTTTCCATGGAATTTTCCTTGATAGTAACCAACAGTGGTGCCTCTTTCCCCTGAATTCCTATAATATTTCTGTCTGCACATTAGTACTGGATGAGGGGTGACTAATTTTGACTCCCAGTTCTGTCACTTCCCTCCTGTGTGACCTTGATCAAATCACTTCATCTCTCTGAGCCTCAGTTTCCTCATCTGTAAAATGAGGGGGTTGTTCTAAGCTTCCTCTGAACTCTGGAAATCTATTTTCTAAGGTCCCAGGACCTTCTAAGTCTAACATCCTGGGATTCTGTTATTCATTTGCCATGTATGAGTCCCAGTGCTTAGCATACTACTTGGTCCATAGTAGGTACTCAATAAATATTTATTAACTACTATTATAGTTTGACTACTGTAGATGCTTATTTCTTGTCTCCTCATATCAATTATAAGCTCTCTGAAATCGAGGAGCATCTCATATATTCCCTTCATATCCACTTTAGAGCCTAGAATGGTGCTACTTTGAAAAGCAATCCAGAAAACACTGGAATTAGGGTCAAATGATCTCCCATGTCTCCTAGCTCTGACGATCCTTTGTCACATCACCTTGGACAAATCACTTCACCTTTCATGTGAAAAAGGTCTGTAATAGTACTTATATTACCTACTTAATGGGGTGGTTGTGAGGAATACTCCAATATGCTCATGGGTCTACTATCTCACTGTTGGGGGTACTCCTTTCAATGCTGCAGGTCAGAACACATACGTCAATGCCTGCCTATCCCCTGAGAATCTCATCCAGCTCTCATAAGGTTGCTGCAGAGTTACCCAGCACTTTTCATGCTGCCTGCCCTGCTCCCTTTGGTACCACCTGGACACTAATGTAGCATTGTGAGAAAAGTACTTTCTAAATTTGAACTGTACATAAAATAAAGAACAGACACTGGATTAATTGCTCATTGATTGAAGTAATGAATGAATCACTGAGGAATTTTACAAAGAGCATGAAAGTCATCTTCACATGGGGCAAGAGCTAAGTGCCTGTGTCAGTGGGTTGAAGGCATCCTGTGGTTTGAAATATGTTGTTGCTGCTACTGCTACTGTTGCTACTACTATTACTACCACTACCACTACTACTACCACTGCTGTTGCCACCACCACCATTACCACCACCACTACCACCATTTCTACTACTACTACTACTACTACTACTACTGCTACTACTACTATTACTTCTATTACTACTACCCCTACTTACTACTAACTACTACTACTACTACTATTACTTGTACTACTACCTACTACTACTACACTACTTACTACTACCTACTACTACTAGCTAACATTTATATAGTGCCTACTATGTGGGTCAGGCACTGTGCTAAGTTGCTTTGTACAAATATTTCATTTGATCCTTACAACAACCCAATAAGGTAGGTGCTATTATTATTATTTCCATTTTACAACTGAGGAAACTGAAGCAAATAGAGACTAAGTGACTTGCCTAGGATCATATAGCTAGTAGTCTAAGGCCAGATTTGAATTCAGATCTTCTTAACTCCAGGCCCAGTGCGTATCCACTGGGTCACCTAGCCGTAGGAACTAGATTCCATAGGTTGAAGCAGTAAAAGTGCTCCTCTGTTTCACTACGACAGCCTGAGAAATGTCTCCACTCTCAGGAGGGGCAGTGCCATGGCACTGTCCAATGTACATCTTTGCACATGAGCACCTTTGTACACACTGCACCCCTGTGCCTGGAATGTACTCCTTCTTCAATGCCTCCTTCAGGAATCCCTAGTTTCCTTCAAGGTTCAACACAAGTAGGGCACACTACATAAGCCCTTCCTGGTTCCCTTCAGTTGCTAGTGCTCTTACTCTAAAAACAAGCAAGCAAACAACAACGAATTTGTATTTACTTCCTATATGTTTTATTTATCTATTTGTATAGCCTTATCTCAATAGAACATAAGTTCCTAGAGTCCAGGGACTATCTTTTTTCCTTTGTATTATGTGCCTAGAATGGTGACTGGCCCATACTAGGCAATTAATAAATGCTTGTTGAATGAACGAATGATTTAATTCGTATTATTTGTCTCTGCTACCTATAACGTCACTTAACTGCTGACTGCCTCAGCTTCCTCAACTGTAAAATGGGGATAATAATAACACCTACCTCTCAGAGTTCTTGTGATAATATTTGTAAAGTGCTTAGCACATTGTTTGGCACAAAGTAGGCACCTAATAAATATTGTTTCTTTCTTTTCTTCCTATGGCACTTTACAGATGAGAAAACCAAAATGCAGAGTGGTTAAGTGATTTTGACCAAGGTCACACAGCTAGAAAGCATCAGAGCCAGGATTCAAACTTATGTCATGACTTCAGATCCATGACTCTTCCTGTTATACACAGCATTGCCTCATACGTATCAGGATGCTGGTTGCAGACAGGACAAGGATTAGCACTGCAATTCTCTTGCCAAGGCTCTCAATGTGGAACTGAATCCAATGAAGCACTTCAAACTATTTGTTATTAAATCATGGTGAATAGAATCCTAATATGTCAGATTTGGAAGGCGCCTCATTTGGTCAATTGATCTACCTCTTGGTTGATAAAGACATGCTTCCTTATTGTTAACCTCAGTCCTTCCTACTTCAAGTTCAGTCCAATTCATTTATTAAGTAGGTTGGATTTTTGAGGGGCTCCATTTTGTTTACATAAAGTAAACCAATTCTGGTGACTGACGAAGCATGAAGGAAGGACAGTAAATTACTTCATCTCTCCTGTCTATGTCAACCCACACTTGAGCGGCCTGATCTTCCTTCAGATCAACTCAATTTCATCAAATGATATCTAATTTATAAATTTAATAATTAAAATCAATTTATTAAGTAATTACTATATGCAAAGCACCATATCAAGTACTGAAGATAAAAAGATGTATCCAAGGAGCTTAGCTTATAGCCTGTAAGAGGTGAAGGGATCATGACAAAATAAATGTACAGACAAATATCATTAAAAACCTATTTCAACTCAAACCCTATTGAGAAGGTTACAATAAAAAACATCTCACATCTCCATAGCACATCACAGTTACAAAGTGATTTATAATACTGTAAGGGTGGGGAATAATTGATTTAATCAATCACACAATAATCTCTCCCATTTACTGTAATTAACAAAGATGCTATGCTGACACCTAAACCAGAAAAACCACCTCTATTGAATCAGTCAAGTAAAAACACTAGATGTTAAAAGTCTTTGATGAATTTAGAAGTCCTTGAATTGGATTGCACAGGAAATACATTTCGATTAGCCGGAGACACTAGGCAGCAGTGTGCTGTTAAATGTTTAACAACCACTTTTAAGGGGCAAATGTGGGCAAGGCATATTTTTCAGTTTAATCTGCACTATTCACATTTTCTTCATTGCTTTCTTAAGTCAAGACAATCAACAAAACCATAAATCAAGCCCTGATTTATAGTGTTTGCTGATTTCTGAGGTGTAAATGCTCGGACTTAAAATTTAACAATTGGCCAGGGTAGGAGCTGCCTCCAGTCTCAACCTGTGGGGTCTGTATAAAACTAGCAAGCTGGTTTGTCATTGAGAATTTGAGAATCTACCAGCAGAAAAGAGAGAACTATTCCAGCCAAACCTCTAAGAGGAAATTACTTGAGAGGAGGAAATTAACCTCCTTCCCCCACTTTGACCAGAGGAAGACTTTGTAAACTTTGGAGAGTCCGAGGATTTTAGGATTGGCACCCTAGTCTTCAAAAGAGTTGGCAGCAGTGTCTACATCAGGACAAACTAGGGACACTGAGGAAAGGCAGTGACTCTACAAGGAGCCCAAGCAGAAAAGCCATAACTCACCTAAGGGGAATTTCATGAGTATCCCATGAAGGAGAGAAAAGGACTTCCAGGAAAAAAAAGGCAGCTTCATGGCACAGTGGATAGAGTACTGGGTTTGGAGTCAGGAAGACTCATCACCCTGAGTTCAAACATGGCCCCAGACACTTACTAGCTGTGTGACCGTGGGCAAGTCACTTAACCCTGTTTGCCTTAGTTTCCTCATCTGTAAAATGAGCTGGAGAAGGAAATGGCAAACCACTCCAGTATCTTTGTCAAGAAAATCCCATGAAGGGGTCACAAAGAGTCAGACAGGACTGAAATGACTGAGCAGTAAGTGTAATGATAATGGTAATAATAATGATGATCATGATGATCATTTATCGGGGAAAAAAGGACCTGTGAGTTATTTACGTGTCACATGTGCTTTGCCATTTTGAGCCCACTTTTCCCTGGACTCTATATGTTTTAGCAATGAGTGTCCCAGACTTTTGGGACAATGTTCTCTATCAACTATTCTTATACCACCTTAGGAATTATCCTTTTCTAAAAGCTAATTATGTCTTGCTGGCTAATGGATATCAGTTGATACTACTGAGGTCAAGTACAGCAGTAGGGACTGAATGAAGGAGCACTAGAAAAGAAGCTCCCAGGTCCTCTAAGCTACTCCTGGCCCCTGAGGGTAGATGAAGCCAATTAGCTCTGGGGATCTGACTTACCACTGTGACCCGGAGTTGGGAGAATAATCCCCTGAACATTTACTTTAATATAGTCTCTCACTAGATCCTTGCAATAACCCTATAAGGGAGGTAGTACCAGTATTTCACAAACACTTCAACAATTCAGAAGAATATTTATTGAGCACTTGCTTCTTATATAAAGCACAAGAACTACGACTCTCATTTTACAATTGAGAAAACTAAGGCTCAGTGAAGCCCTGTCCAAAGTTTCATGGCTAGTAATTGGCAGAGCTGAGACTTGAACCCAGGTCTCCTGGTTAGAAATTCAGGCTTCAGGGGCATCTAGGTGGTGCACTGGATAGAGCACCAGCCCTGAAGTCAGGAGGACCTGAGTTCAAATCCGGCCTCAGAGCAAACACTTGACACTTACTAGCTGTGTGACCCTGGGCAAGTCACTTAACCCCAATTGCCTTCAAAAAAAAATGCTATGTCTTAGAAATTCAGGCTTCCAGGGTGATTATATTTCCTGAACCCAGAAAGGAGAGAAGATACTGTAATGGATCTTTCTGGTATAGGCATCTGGGTTCCAGGAGGCGACCACAGATCATCACTGGAGATTTATACATGTTTCCCTTTGACTTTGAGCTACTCAAGATTATTATTCAACTAAATGATTCAACAAATAAGTATTTATTTTGTCTACTAAATGCGTGACACTGTGTTATGGAATGATAAACAATAACAATTCCTGCCCTTGAGAAGCTTATATTTGACTAGATGGGGAAGGAAGTTAATATACAGAGAAACAGAAGATAGGGAGTAGATGGATGCAATGGAAAGATCCAGGACTGTAATTATATCTATTAATAGTCATTTACTACTACTACTACTACTGCTGCTGCTGCTGCTGCTGCTATGACTACTACCACCTAACACTTTTATAGCACTAAGGTTTCCAATGCACTCTACAAATGTTATCTAATTTCATTCTCACAACAACCCGGGAAGATAGGTGCTATTATTATCCCAATTTTGCATATGAGGAAACTGAGGCACATAAAAGCTATATAATTTGCCCAGGGTCACATAGATAGTTAATGTCTGAGGCTCAATTTGATCTCAGGTCTTTCCGACTCAAGGTGCAGTGTTCTATCTTGGAGCCACCTAGCCTTCTATATGAAAGGCACTATGCCAGGCAGTAGAGAGACAAAAACGAAATCTGTGAGTTTCTTAAGGGAGGCTCTCTGTCTTATAATGCTTACATTTTATATGAAATTTGTAAATTTTTCTACTCTAAAATGCTTTTACACCTATGATCTCATTGTAGCCTCATAACAACCTAGGGCTATAGGCAAAATAGCTGTTTCTTACCTTTAGGACTTTGATAGATGTGTGAGCTTATGACTGTCAGGTAGTTAGTCCCTCCTCTGATAAGATTCATCATCCCTCCTGTCCTCATCCCATGTGATTCTTGCCCACATTTTCCCATTAAATCCTCTGTAGACTATCTTCCCAATGTGCTGGAGGCCTTCTGCCTGTTGTTTTAGCATTTGGAAGAACCAATATACCACTGGAGCTGCCCATCTGTTAACTCTCATTGTTATTCTATGACCAGATGTTGTTACCCTTATCTATAGACAAAGAAACAGCCCCAAAGTGGTTAAATAAGTTATGAAAGGCCAAAGAACTAGACCCTAGTTTCTAGTTCTGTCTGAACCACTGCCTCCCAGTCCCATGTTTCTTCTGTTAGATGGTGACTTCCCTCAAGTCTGGTGGAAACCACTGCTATAAAGATTATGTTATCATAGAAAGGCATCATATTTGGCATCCAATGACTGTTCAGATACCTACCTGCTGACCTTAGGGGAGTCACACCCTCTTTTGGCTTTGGTTTCCTCTTCTGTAAGATGAAAGGTTTGAATGGCATGATTTCTGAGGTCTCTCCTAGATTTAAATGCTCTCATATTTGAGAGTGCAGCTGGATAGCCCAAGGAGTGAAGAATCAGTAATATGAAGGATTTTTCTTTTTCCTCCCCTCATCATTACAAAAAAAAAAATCTGTATACTATCCTGTTAACCCTGGAGACCCTTCCCTCCAAAAGCCACAGAATTGATGTGTCAGGGTATGTGGAGTGTTCAGGGAGGACTGGCACCTCTGACGTGAGGGCTTGCTGAGCCCTTTTCAGGGCTGCTCATCTACCTTTGGGGACCACCTTCACCCCATTCTCACCTGTGGCTCCAAGAAGCTGCAGCATGCGCAGTGGCCACACTCTGGTGAAACTGTCTTGGCAGACAGGCTAAACCAGGTTGAGGGCAACCAACAGGCCTCAAATCTGTCAGTGAATTAGGGGGATGTCTAGCCTGTGAAGTATGTCAAGCATGCATATACTCCCCCCAGCAGAGTGGGCAGATGAGACAAATTTGTTCCAAGGGCCACAAAAGAAGCGGGTGCTGAGGAAGCTTAGAACTTGGTCAGACATCAAAGATGCCAAAGTCATCCATTGCATCCTGAGCCATCGCCAGTCATCTTGACTTTTGTCCTGCCATTGGACGTCAATGACTCAGGTAGAGAGAGTGAGGCTTATGACTTTGCACAACTCTGCCTCACTTAAATCCAATTCACAGGCAAGTCAAGACATCACCCCCTGTCCTCGGTCCCGTTCAAGAACGAAGGAGGAACCACAGCAACAACTGATGTCACTGAACCAAATAATATTGCGCTACAATGAGACTCCTCCACTTGCAGATATAATCACTGACATTTATGTAGCTTTAAGGTTTTTGAACCACTGTGAATTCCTAATCTTATTATCTCCAATTTACAGATGAGGAAATTGAGGCTCAGAGATGTTATATGACTTGCTTGTGGTTGTACAACTAGTAAGTATCAGGGGTAGGATTTAAACTCTGGGTTTTCCTGGCCCTGAGTCCAGCAATCCATCTACTGCTCCCCCCATGTTGTCATTAAATAAATAAAATAAAAATGCTTGCAATATTCAAAAGAGGAATGAGATACATTGACTTCGTGTTCAAGATTCCAGTGAGTTGTCAAATCCTGTAGATAAATAGGAACTGGGACTGTTTAACCCCAAGTAAAGAAGGCTAAGGTATGTTTTTTAATAATAAACTTCACAGCAATAAAGCTTATGGTAGTGAGGATCACCTGTTCTCCCGAGGACAGATTGAGACAATACTCTGACAGAGTGGGCTGTCAAACACTGAAATTTGATACTAAGGGAAGCTTCGTAATCAATTTTCCTTGAGGGCTTTTAAAATCTGGACAGATTCTTCTCTGCCTAGGAAAATAATAGCAATAATAATAATGTCTGACATTTATATAATGCTTTGCCCATATTATCTCATGTTGGATATTGGATGAGTCACTTGTATAGAATGAGTTAAATGACCTCTTGCTATCCCTTTCAGCCCAAATAATCTTACTCTGAACATTAAAACTGTGTTGACAGAAATGGAGACTGGGATTTCTCTCCTGCAAATGAGAGAGAGTTTGCAGTCAATGTTAAGGTCCTTTCCAGGCCTAAAAGGCTCTTCTTTATTTCTGATTCAATGCTGTGAACTTGCCACAAGTTGCTATGACCCTTTATACACAATTGGAGAGATCTCAAGACAGAGTTAGATTGAAAGAACTCTTAGGGTAACAGAGCACTTACATATAAACCCCTGGGGCTAGTCTCACATCCAAAAGAACTGACGCCTAAGAGTGTTTCACTAGCAGCTAAAGCAGGTGCTCCTTAAGGCAGCAAATTTTTAAAAAATGGGGGTAATTTACAGAATTATACACTGTGCTGTTTCCCAACTCGTCTGCCCCTTTCTAACAGAACAGCTGGCAAACAAGAGCACTAGCCAAAGTACTGTGTTTAATGCCTGAACTCTCTGCCTCTATCAACTGTATGCAGAGAAAGAGAGAGAAAACATTTATGAAGGACTGACTTAGCCCCAAACCCCGAGCACAGAGTAGCAAAGGCAGGAGGTGCAGGCTGATGGGTCAGGGTATGGAGTCGCCAGATTTCTGCTGGAGGAAGTCATTCCACGGAGGAGATGGCCATGATCCCCAGCTGTAGTGTGGGGCCAAAGGCAGAGCCTGGTTCTGATGCAGGAGGGCTCTAGAACCTCACCTAGCCATCCGATTTCCTTCAAACACAGTTCTGCCTCCTTGCTGTCTTTTGTCTGCCAAGTTTCTTTGGTTTAGAAAGGGAGAGGGGCTCTGGGAAACAGTGGAGTGCCAAAATTCCCTCTTTCCTCCCCCCTCTACAGTTTGGATTGCACAATGAGGCTGGAGTTCTCTTCCCTAATTACTCACCTACCCAAAGGGTCATCTTGAGAATAGTCTCTCCTGTTTCTACTCCCTTCATCTTGGTTCCCTGCTCTATCTTCAGAGTTTCTGATATAGCCTTAATCTCACTTCTCAGTTTGGGGCTAGGGAGAGGAGTGCTACAATCAAAGCAGAGACCAGTATGATATAGTGAAAAGAACACTAGCTCTGGGTTCAAATTCTGACTCTGATTCTGGTAGTGTCATTTGGGACAAGTAACAACTTCCCTGAGTTTCACTTTCCTCATGTGGAAAATGAGGGTATTGGACAAATGGCTATTGATGTTCCTTCCAGTCCTATAACTATAATTCTATGACCTTACAAATAATCAGAGATTTTCTGTAAAGCGAGGTATCGTGTTCACGTCACTTTGTTCCCATCACTCTCTGGTTTTCTACTGCTACTTTATGGAATCCAATCTCCTCTAGCTATCTTCAAGGCCTCACTCTAACCAACAACTCCAACTTTTTGCACTACTCTTTCCTAATATGCATCGTTTAATTCTGGTCAGTTCTTCTCCTCATGTCAACATATTTTTAAGCCAATCTCCATACATTTGCTCTTAATGTTTTCCACACATGAAATGCCCTTCTCATGTCTTCCCACATATCGATATCTTCTCCATCCTTCAATACTAGCCTGAGGATACTATGCTACAGGGTGGCATGGTATATATGTAATACTAACAAATTTGAAGGTGGAGAACCAAATCCTGGTGCCTTTCATCTGTAAAAGGAGGGGAATAATATCACCTACTTCCCAGGGCTATTACAAGGATAAAATGACATAATATTTGTAAAGTCCTTAGTAAACTTTAAAGCACTATTTATGCTAGCTGTTATTATATTATTTGTGTTACTTCAGGGTCTAATAATATTAACCATTATTTCTAAAGTTAAATCTCTTTCTATATATTATTTGGTTCTTATAGCGGCCTTGTGAGGTAGGTACAATTATTATCTCTATTTTACAGAAGGTGAGGTAGGATCATAGATGAAGAGCTAGAAGGGACCTTGGAGGATCATAAAACTGAGAAAACTGAGGCCCAAAGAAGTTAAGTGACTTGCCCAAGGTCACACAGCTAGTAATCATAAAAGGCAGAATTTAACTCAGCTCTTCTTAATGCCAAGTCCAGCACTCTATCCATTATGCCATGGGGTTTCTTAGGCAAATCAATCTCACTAGGCTTCAGTTTCATTCATCTATAATATGAAAGAATAGAATTAGATGATCTCAAAAGACCTTTCCAGCTCTGACTTTTTAGACATAGAGTTGGCACTCAATGCATACAATTGAGGGGTGGTCCCCTAGGCTACTGAATTGCGTGTGCTTTAAGTAGGTGTTGTTAGTGAGAATTCTGTGCATCTGAGAAGAATCAGTTGAATGGATAGGTAATAAGCCAATGAATTCTTCCTTACCTGGAAGAAAGGGTGAGAAAAAGTCTCAAACAAATATTTGCCCTGAATTACCACATGCTAGAGTTGCTGTTACAAATCTCCCCTCACCCTTGGCTTGGCTCAGCTCTGCTGGGCTCACTACCCTCCTATCTTCTTATTTTGTGACTGCTAGAGCCAGTAGTGGATTCATTTCTTGCCTCCCCCATACCCAAATAATTAATACAGATAAAACTCAAACAAGTTGCCTAACCTCTAACAATCATTCTGCCATCTCTTTGGCTAATTGGCACAGTCTCCTTGGCAAGCCCGCTGCTACACTGTGGGAGATGGTATCTTGGCATCTGTACTTATTCTCTAATCCTACCTGATCCTGTTCAGATGCTTTTCTTATTTACGTATTTTCTCCTGGCTCCTGAACACACTGAATCATGGCCCTATTGCACAGACCTTGGAAATGGGCTACCTGTAGGAACACGGCGAAAGTTACATTGGGAAAGAATCCTGGCAAAGGGCTGTGCCATCATTTCTGAGTCAAGAAAGGGTGACCTGTGTGTCCCATTGCATCTCAGCTTCTTGGAACCAACACAAAGCAAAGAAGGCCATTTATCATCACATGGTAGGGCTGGAGTTCAGCTCCATCAGCCCTTGAATTGATAATTCAGACTCTGGTCGGCATAACGACCAACCATAATTCTAGAGGACTAATAATGAAATGGGGTGGCTAGGTGGTACAGTGGATAGAGTGCTGGTCCTGGAGTCAGGAAGACTCATCTTTCTGAGTTCAAATCTGGCCTCAGACACTTACTACCTGTGTGATCCTGGGCAAGTCACTTAACCCTGCTTGCCTCAGTTTCCTTAACTGTAAAATGAGCTGGAGAAGGAAATGGCAAATCACTCCAGTATCTTTGCCAAGAAAAGCCCAAATAGGGCTGTGAAGAATTGGATATGACTGAACAACATCTATCATCTATTTCATTTTGTTCCCTATGAGGTAAACTCATCTTATGACACTTTGACTTCTTTTGGGCTACTATGTATTTTGCTGCGCAAAGTCTTATCCAAGCTGGCAGTACGGGAGATAAAACCCTTGAGTACCTTTTGCTCTGGAGGAAAACTAAAACTCCTCTTCAAGCCCATGATATTTCACTGTTGCCACCCCCAGAAACTTCAGCTGTTTATCGCTGCCACTAGCCATGGGGCTCCCTAACCAGATAATGACACTAAGATGAGATGATCAACGTTTATTAACAACAAGAGGGGCAACTCAGAGCTTCATAGATGGACTGTTTGAAAGAAAAATTAGAGCTCCTCTGGTCCAATTCCCTCATTTAACAGGTGGGGAACCTGAGAGCTATAAAGATCAGATGACTCAGCCAGCATCAACAGGAAGGAAGTAAAAGAGCTCAAAGAGCTGCTTTGTCACTTATTAGCCTCCTGAGTGACCTTGGGTAGATCACCCAAGATCACCCAAGGCTGGAATACCACCTATGCCCAGCTTGTCTCTGAACCCCTTTCCAGCTCTGAAATGCTAAGCCCTTCCTAACTCCCCAAGCCCAAACTGATTTCCCCCAGCACATCTCTGATCTTCTACAGCATTTATGACAAAGGTAAATACTTATTAACTACTCACTGTGTGCAGAGGATTGTATTAGGCTAGAGAAGAGAGCCAACTGAAACTCATTCAACAAATATTCCTTCAGTGCTCACTTTTTTTTTCCCCCGGCAACTGGGCTAGGTGCAGAGGATACAACTACAAGAAAAACAGTCCCTGCCCTCAAGGAGTTTCCGTTCTATTGGGGGAGGTGATGTGTGGAGATAAACTATATGAGCAGGTGGGTCTATGCATGATAATTTAAGAAGGCAGGAATAAGCACTAACAACGGGGGTGGGAGGACGAGAATCAGGAAAGTCTTCCTGTAGAAAATGGCACATGATCTGAACCCTGAAGGGAATTAAAGATTCTAAGAGGCAGCAGCGAATTGGGAGTACATGTTTGGCATGTAAAGGCACAAGGGTGAAAGATGGAGTACATACAGTGTTTGTAGAACAGCAATTAGAGCCTTTTGGCTAGAGCAGAGAATGTGTAAATGGGCAGTGAGCCTGGAGAGGCAGGCTGCAGTTGGGTTTTGAAGGGCCTTCAATGTCAAGTTCAGGGCTTTGTATTTTATCCTAATAGAGACAGAAAACTACTGAAGTTTCTGAAGCAGGGGAATAACATGATACAAGCTATGGTCCTTTTCCCTCATAATGATCACAGTCTAGAAGTCAGTCAATCAATAAATATCAAGTACTTACTATGTGCTGTTCATTGCGTTAAGCATGAAGGATTTAAAAAAAAAGGCAAAAGACCATACCTGCCCTTGAGGAGCTCAAAATCTTAAGGGCGAGACATCTTGAAAACAACTATGTATAAACATACTGGATAAATTAGAAATAATCAACAGAGGGGAGGCAGGAGAACAGGGATGGGTTGAGAGTTCAAGTACGGAGGACCTAGAGGGTCACATGTAGCTTTGAGGCTGAAGGTTCTCCACCTCTGCACTAGAATTAAGAAGGATTGGGAAAGGCTTCCTGCAGAAGGTGAGACTTGAAGGGAGCTAGGGAAACAAAGGGGCACAGATATTCCAGGGAAAATGCCCAGAGTAGGAAGATGTCCAGTTTGAGGAACCCCAAAGAGTCCAGTGTCACTGGATCAAAGAACTGGGGGGAGGGGGTCTAAATTGGGAAGGGCTTTGAACACCGGAGGATTTTAGATTTGATGCTGGAAGTGATAGGGAAGCCACTGGAGTTTAGAAGGGGGAGAAGATATAAATACAAATAACTAAAATGAACAATATGATATGAAAAGTGCATTGGAGAAGTTCAGAATTACATAGGAGAATGATAAAAGACCATGTGGAATGAAGTCCCAGGCTATGGTACTAGATTGGGAGCCTCAGGAGGCAGGGTCATACATCTCACCTAAACTTCAGATCTCTCCCAGTATTCTGCCCACAGAAGTAGCTAAATAAAGGTTTATTGATTGATTAGGAGAGCTTGACTCAGGAGAAAGGGCACTAGATTGGAGTAAAAGGTCCCAGGTTCTAATTCTGACTCTCTTACCTACCTGTGACACCTTGGGCAAGTAACTTAACTGCTCTGGCCCTTAGCTATCTCACTTACAAAATAATGGGGCTGGACTTTCTGACCTCTCTTCCAGTTCAAAATCTGTGATCCTATGTGATAATCCTGTGAGTGACTGGTATAGACTGTCTATATTCTCTAATTAGCATCTAAGATCCTTGAGGGCAGAGACCATCCATGCCTCACATCTCTAGTGCCCAATTACAATATAGCTTAGCATGGAAACAGATGGAAATTAGTGATCAATAGGATCTAACTTCCTTGAGGTAGTTGCTCTCTCCATGACTGTTTCTTTTGTTTTTGTGTCTCCAGCTGCAAGATGTAACAGATAAAAAGTTAGAAGAATCAGGAAGACCTGGATTCAACTTCTGCCTCTGACACATCCTAGCTGGTCAGGACACTTAAACTCTCAGTGCCCCAAGGAACTCTAAAAAAAAAAATTACAGGACAGGTGTTGATCTATACTTGGTAGATGGAAATTCCATACTGGGGATTCCCTATACCAATGAAATCCCTCACCTTATTAAAAAAAAAATCTCCAATACCTCCAAATATGGCAGCTGGGTGGCACAGTGGATAGAGCACTGGCCCTGGAGTCAGGAGTTCCTGAGTTCAAATCTAGCCTCAGACACTTACAAGTTGTATGACCTTGGACAAGTAACTTAACACCATTTGCTTCAGTTTCCTCAACTGTAAAATGAGCTGGAGAAGGAAATGGCAAACCACTCCAGTATCTTTGCTCAGAAAACTCCAAATGGGGTGGGTCATGCAGAGTTGGACATGGCTTAACAACACCTTTAGAAGGATGGATTGCTAATGAATGCCTGCTGGGTTCAACTGAATTCAGTAAATACTTATAGATTAATTGATTGACAAGAAAGTTGCATATGGAGTCCTTATACACATACGACAGGAATCAGAGAGTGCTAGAACTGAAAGAGACCTTCGAGATCAATTAATCCAACCCTCTCATTTTACAGATCAAGAAACTGAGGCCCAGAAAGGGACCTTCCTAAAATAACAACAAGAATAATTACCATCAGTACAAAGTCACTCAGACATTCTCCAGGTTACTAGCATGTAAGAAGTCAACAAGTCAAGAGGCATTCATTAAACTCTTAATATGTGCCAGGCAGTGTGTTAAGTGGTGGTATAATGCTAAATCACATGTGCTGCACACACACACACAAGTCAGAAGACTTCTTACACTGCAAAAAATCCAAGCAAATAAATAGAGTCTCAGCATTGTAACAGCATGTGAATAATGATCAGGCTGCAGAAAAACAGTCCCCCTCTCTCCTTCCTCTCTCCCCATTATCCCTACTTCCACCCCAACTCCCATCCCAGCACTCTTGCCTACTAGGGAAAGTTACATTACAGAGTCAGTCCCTTTGCAATCAGTAACAGGGAACATCTTATTAACATGATCCTAAGGAGTCACCTTTTTTTTTTTTGTTAAGTAACAGTGAGATAATTGAGACCTAAGAAGAGAATGGGCCCATAGTACCATCTGGGCTGGATTCTGATTTAGAATCCCTATCCCTAGAGTCCCAGCCCACATCTCCCATTTGTCTAAAACAGGCTAACTGTCCTCCAGGAGAGAAGAGCCAACATCTTGGAGACTGAGGTCACAGCCTTCAGAAAAGAACCCTCTTAGTTTAGCCAAAGAGCCTGAAAGCTGAATGGAAAGCTTGGGATGTATCAGGTGGTCAGACTGAGATAGGGAGAAACTATTGACAAAAAAGTAGGTTGTCAATCCCCTTTTTCTAGCAAAGTGCTTTCCTGCGATCCTCAATGCTACATCAACAAATACATATAGAAATCTATAATAACAACTAGCATTTATATAATGCTTTTAAGGTTTGCAAAGCTTTTTACATATATTATCTCATTTGATGACTGTAATAAGCCTAACAACCCTGGGAACTAGGTGCTATTATTACCCCATGTTACAGATCAGAAAACTGTTACAACTAGAGGTGAAGTGACTTATCTAGCAACCCATAGCTATTTAATGTCTAAAGCAGGATTCAGATTCTGGTCTTTCTGACTCCAAGTCTATCCACTATACTGTCTCCTTGCCTCTCTATATACACAAACCTATAAACCCACACACCCACACATATTTGTGCACATGAATACATATGTAAATATATATAAGGAGGAAGAGTGAGAGAGACAAAGAACAAGAAAGAGGAAGAGACAGAGGGAGAGGGAAAAGACAGGTAATAAGCTTTCATGTACACACAGGCCTGAGCATTTCCGTTGTACGTACATGGCCCAGGGATCAGATATCTTGGTGGCTCTAAAGACATTGTCCCTACCCCAAAAAGCTCACAGTTTACTGGGGAAAGTAAAGGCGCAGCTCCCTCTACTACCTCCTAATGTCAGTTCTTTGGACATGATACTATGTGGTCCAGTAGATCAAAAGTCAGCCTTAGACCTTGCCAGGCAATTCTCAAATATTGTCTTAGTTACAACCTTATGACTACAGAAAAGATATTTACTTCCCAGACCTTTAATAGACAAAAAAAAATAGCCAAAAAAACCCACGGACTTTTGCTTCTCTTTTCTTCCACTTTTTAAGGTAAGTATAT
Source organism: Vombatus ursinus (assembly GCF_900497805.2). Lineage (NCBI taxonomy): Eukaryota > Metazoa > Chordata > Mammalia > Diprotodontia > Vombatidae > Vombatus > Vombatus ursinus. The sequence continues at coordinate 16,295,803 of NW_020940358.1, forward strand.
CAGTGATTTCATAAAGAAATTGCATTTACCTTTTCAGAAAACTTAATGTCAAATCTGACTTGCAATGTCTCACCTTCAATTCTAGGGTCCTTTCATTGGGATTAGATTATGATTTTTTTTAATTCCCATTAAAACAACAAATCTTCTTTGGAAACCATTTCTAATTCTGCTGCTTAGGTTTGTTCTAATTAGCACCGAATAACAAAAGTATAACAGTAGCACCTATTCTCCCAACTTCTCTGACAGCCTGTCAGAGAAGGAACAGTGTGAATAACAGCTCAGTTTGTAAGAGGCTTTGTCATTTTTCCATTTAGAATGAAACACACACAGGCTGATACAAGGCCCTGTTGATGTGACTCCAGGAGAATGGGCTATGGCCCAACACAGTGAAAGGGACAAATGGCAAGACCACTGCTTCTGGACCCCTGTCCCACAGCTTGGCCACGTAAACAAGCCCTGGCTGGCCCAGGGGACCAGTGTTCTCTGCTGCCGCTGGCATGACTGTGGATGCAGGCCGCTGAGCACCTGAGTCACTCCACAGCAGCAAGGAGGGACACTGCTTGGCTCTACCACATGTCAAGGGCAGCCTTCTTTACAGACAAGAAGGGCAAGCCGGAGTTTTCATCACTTGATCCCAATTTTAGAAGTGTACCCTAGATTAACTTTTCCTGCTTATTCTTAATTGATAGAATGAAAAAAAGCCAGTGTTGGGAGGAACCTTAGAATGTAAAATGCTAGAGCCAGACAGAAATCTGTACTACAGATTGCCAAAGCTAGAAAACGAAATATTGGAACTGGAAGGAGTTTTAGAATAGAGAACACAGAATGTGAGACCTGGAAAGAATTTTAGACAACAGGATGTCAGAACTGAAAGGAATCATAGAACATAGGACATCAGAACTAAAGAGGACCTTACAACATGGAGCATATCATCATCAATCAATCAATCAATCAACATTTATTAAACAACTACTCTATGCCAGGCTCAGTGCCAAGCACTGGGGATACAAAAAGAGGCAAAAGGCAGGCTCTGCCCTCAAGAAGCTTACACTAATGGGGGAGACAACATACAAACAAATATATACAAAGCAAGCTATATACAGGAAAAATAGGAAATAATTAAAAGAGGGAAAGCAATGGAATTAATAGGGGTTAGGAAAGGCTTCCTGTAGAAGATGGGGTTTGGTAGAAAGAGAGAAAGAGCAAGAGGTGGGTTGACATAACCCATCAGAACTAGAAAGGACCTTAGGACATAGAATGTCTGAGCTCTATGGGACCTTAGAAACATCATCTAATTCAACCTCCTCTTTTTATAGAGGAGAAAACTGAGAGGAAGTGTAGCTTTACCCTGTTAAAGATCAGAGTCCAGACAAGAGACCACTTGTTTTTTCCACCATACCATGTCATTTTGACATATGTATACACACTGTACCTTACAATCTGTTTAGGAAGATAAGAGGGAAACATAAGGGAAAATATTTCTGAGGCCAATCTGTTCCAGTGTGGTTTCACCAAAGTCAGTGCTTGGATAGATGAATGAATGAATGAAAGCTTTGTTAGTCACACAGTAGGTGTTAAATAAAATGATAGCGCCCCTGCCACTGAAGAATCAACCCTTTGCTATGACAACAGAAGAGACCTGTTCCTTCATGTACACATGCAAAACAACCAGAGATCAAGTAAAAGCAAATGTTCCTACAGGGGAGCCAGGGTATAGTACTATGAACACCCAGAGTCTGCATTCATTAAAGCTCTTTGAATGAATGAGACCAGGGCAAAAACTATTAAACACATTATGAATGGGACTTTCATTTTCCTTCCTTTGAATTATTCACATTCCAACTTGAGAATGTTAATAGGAGGTTAATGAGAGCCTTTTAACTGGGCTTTGGTATCCACACCCAATTCAGCTGAGATAAAGATGGTTTTAGCTGATATTCTCCCTTCCTGATTATACCTTTTAAAAAAAAGAGATACAATTTTATATTTGTTGTGAAAATCACCAAGAGACCGACTCAGAAAATGAATCACCCATTCGTGTCCCGGCCTCTCCCATTTGCCTTTCCTGCAATCCCCCTTCAACAGAATCAATAGAATGTGTTCCACCTTGTCTGAAGAAGCAGGATGTCATGTTGGCAGGGCAACGGGATGGGCAAAGGTACTCAGGTCCACCCATCCTACCCAGCCCACCTCCAGAAAAGAAGCTTAAAGGATAGCTTTGCTGTTCTTAACAAAAAAAAAGTCAGGGTCAATGGTTTCCTCTCAAGGTCTGGAGAAATATTTATCTTGTCTTCCATCAGTCAGACTGATTTTGCACCCTATTTCACAATGCACAAAAGCTTGGTGTTGCAACTGGGTATGTGACATCATGGATTATGACTATAATGTTCAAAACATACAAATCTATCCCTGGTATGCTAACAGTACTTTTATTAGATTTTTTTGGGGAGGAGGGAAGAGAAGGGGAGGACATGGATTGGTTTTGTGTGTGTATTGAATAGATGTAGCTTTCGTCTTTGAAGTTTAAGACCAGTTGTAAATTCCTTGAAGTCCGTCCTATTTCCTTTTATATTAGCATGTTAACAAGCTTTGGAAGACTGACAGACGTTACAGGAAGGCACAGCTGGGTGCTCCCCGAGTCTGGGGCCTAATTCAAACCAGAACTCGAAGCCTTCCTGAACTCTGCAACTCTGTGGCTTGTCTGGTGTTTACAGACTCGGCAGGAAGAGCCCATCGCCACAGTGATGAAGCCATAATGTCCTCATCAAATACGGATGCTTTCTGTCCTACGAAGGCAACAGTTGGGATTAATTAAGAAAGGAAATGCCACAATACTCTAAATTACCTCTCTAGTTGAAACCTTTGCACCAGATGAAGTTCAACAATAAAAATGGGGAACCATGTACATATATAAATATATATGAATATATACATATATAGTATACATATACATATATAAATATATATGAATATATACATATATAGTATACATATACATATATACACACATGCACTGAGAACACATACACACACCCACACACCCACACACCCACACACACACACACCCACACACACACACACACAGAGTGAGAATTAAGACCTTTCTCAGAGGCAGTCATTGAAGGTTCTGGCCTCCCATGTAAGTACATTTAACTACTTAGATGCCAAAGGTATTGGCTTCCCACTCTTCAGGTCAGAAATATAAGACATTTTAAACCCAACTAACAATGAGAACTCTTCTAATACAAGTAAAACTATCTATCCTAAGCATTAGATCGACCCCCAGTGCAGCCAAATGTAATATTTGAATCTAATTCACCTCAGAAAAATTGTGGAATAACGTATTTCATGGGGAGATTCTGTATCTTATAAACCACATGCCAGGTCTGAGGGGGAATGAAACCAAACAATGCTTTTCTCTTTCCTGCAGGATGGTATGCCCTAAAGCATTGTGTCACTGAAGATGTCTCCACATTCCCTGCACACTCGATTTCCTTATCTCTCTTTACCTATTTGTATCCAGCAGAAGACTGGAAATGATTGGGATCTTGGTGAAGAGAGGATGGGAAGACAGTTAGTGTTTATTTGGTGGGGGTGGAGAGGGTGGGGATTGGGAATAAATGAAATTGGACCAATGAGAAGGTTAGGAGAAAAAACTTTCCTCTTCCCAAGCTCTGCCCTATCTATTCCCAATCAATTCACTGGAGTGTCACCAACTGAAAAGACTCCTGTTGAACACAGTTCCCCCATCAGACCTATTCTATATTCTTAGAGCCTCTGCTGAATAGTGACATAAGCATTAGCAAGTCCCCAAGAGATAACTATAGAATCATAGAATGTTTGAATTAGAAGATCCCTTAGAACATAGAACGTCAGTGTTAAGAGGGACCCCAGACCATAAATATAGGAGCAGCGGGTGGCTCAGTGGCTAGAGCACCTGCCTGGAGTCAGGGAGACCTGAGTTCAAATCCAGCCTCAGACACTAGCTGTGTGAACCTGGGCAAGTCACTGAACCCTGTTTGCCTCAGTTTCTCTATCTGTAAAATGAGCTGAATAAGGAAAGGGCAAACCACTCCAGTATCTGCCAACAAAACCCAAACTGGGGTCACAAAATTATCGTGACTGAAACTATTCAACAGCAACAACAGCCTTTGATGGATTTTCGAGGCCATCCAATCTAACCCTCTTATATTACTGATGGAGTCCAGAAAAGACCAGTGACCCAAAAGAGACAAGAGGAATTGCCACTTAATTTCATGATAAATCATCATTTAATTTTATATTGCTTTTTTTTTGGTGGGCACCATTTCTAGGCAGAGAATTAGCAGCAATATTACAGAAGCTAAAAATTCATTTCTTTGGAAATCATAGTGCCAGTACCACTTACATTTATTGTCGAGAGAGTTAATACAGCATTTGTGTCTGAAGGAAAGCTGTTTTGAAAAGCCATATTTTAAACCATATTTACCAGCTGACTATGAGTTCATTACTTGGTCTCACGAATTAGCATGAGTCAAACTATATTACTTCAAAGAGGCCTCTGGGTTACATTGAGGGTTTGGATTCCTACCTAACTCCTTCCTTGCCAATGGGGGATATTGATTTTGCCTGCACTGGACAGCCCTGAGCACTGATTCTCCACTCTGGCTAACAAATTCAGTTTTGCTATTTCGTAGCCTTTCTGACACTAAGTAACATTTAATGAATATCCCACAAATCAGAGAGGATTTGGTGGCAACTGGTTTGGTTTTTATTTTGATGAAATTTCAATAAAAAATAGAATGTAAACACTGATGACTAATGTATACCTTAAAGGCTGTCCAACCTCAGCCAACCATATGTTGGGTTTTCATGCCCACTTAGAATTTGTGATTGTTACCAAGATTCCATGTGCACCTGGTTATGTGACCAAAATATTCTGCCAGAAATGTAAACAATGCCAGTTGGGATTCAACCTCATTTAAACCATATTGTTAAACAGGACCTGTGTATGTTGGTAAAGCTGGTGTATTGAAAGCATCACAGATGAACAGCTTGCTGTTTTTCTGTCCAAAATGGGAGTTCTCTGTGCCTAAAGAAGTTCCTCCATTAAAGTGGAAAGAATGCTAAGTTTGGACTCATATTTGAATTTTGCTCTTGAGACTTAACTAGCTGCATGAATACAGCTAAGTCATTTCACCTTTTAAGCCTCAGTTTCCTAATCTATAAAATGGGGATGATAATCATATTTCTACTATTTGCCACACAGAGTTGTTGTGAAGAAAATGCTTTGTAAACCTCAACAGACTACAGAAACATGAACTTCTACATTACTATAACAATGAAGGAAGTTAGACCTGATCAAAGCTGGAAAGGCCATTAGAATATAAAATGTCACAGTTGAGGACTCTAGAATGCATAATGTTGGAGTTGGTAGGAAACACGGAGCATGGAATAAATACAGAATGTCAGCATCAGATGAGACCTTACAGCCCATTTAGTCTAATCCACTCTAAATTGTGTTGCATTACATTCCACATGACATGAATAGGGCTTCCATGAAAATGTTTTAATTCTGGTAATATTTTCCTTTCAAAAATATTGAATGTGGAAACTATGTATGAATTGAAATTATTTGGTTGGCTTTTTATTTGTGTATCAAAGCAGATTTGATCCCCTCTGTTTCTCTTTAACATTTACCCCTACCTACTCCCAGGCCATTTATGAGCTGTCATCAATATATTTCAAATCCTAAGGTTTTCTATGGCCAAATTCATCTGAGAAATGCTTGATGAGATGACTTTTTAGATCTGGAGGAGACCTATGATTCCAACATTCGGGAACTAGGGTTTTGGTACTATATGATGGTGTGAGATAATTTCAACACTGACAATCAGATACAGACATTGTAGAAATGATGACATGTTTTTTCCTCTCTGTAGATCTGGAAAGAACACTAGTTTTTTAGACCTGGAGAGAACACTAGTTCATTTGTTTGTTTTTCAATGTTACTTAACAAAATTACATACAACATGGGTTTAACAAGAATATAGTTGACCAAATCAAGAATAGAACAGGTTTAGCCAAATCTACCTTAGAACAAGCATCTAAATCATCTACTTTAATGTTGTATGTTAACAGATTACTGCTAAAACTCAGGTTGAAGGAGAAAGGAACAGGATGATGAAGATCTATTTGGTAGGTGATAGAGATGCTTTACAACTTTTGAGTTAAAAAAATTCATTTGGCTAAAGTTTGTCTGGCAATCAAGGCCCTTCATAAACAAACAGATATCTACATTTCTAATCTTATCTTTCATTAATTCCCTCTATGTTCATATTACTCCTCTTTGTAATCCAACCAAACTAGACCTTTGCTGATCTCCTGAATATATATAGCTGCCTCCTACTTTCACATCTTTGTACATGTAAGGTATGCAAAAGGCTTAGGGTCTTTGTATGACCTTTCTTCACTGCCTTTCTTCCCCTGCTGAATTCTTACCTGACTTTTAAAGCTTAAGTCAAGGGCCAGTTCCTGTCTTCCTAGTCAGCAACAATCTTTGCCTTTGAACCTCACAAAGCACTTTGCTTTGCTCCTCCCTGACAAATGTACTCATCATTTTTAATATGGATCATAGTTATCTCTGTTGGTGTCTTATTGCTCTCCTGGACTATAAGCCACATGAGGGGAGGGATCATATTTACTATGTGTATGACCTTGACCAAATTATTTAATTTCCCTAAACTTCTGTTTCCTCAAGTATTAAATGAAGAAGTTGGTCCAGATATTCTCTAAGATGTCCTTCTAGCTCTAAATCAACAAGCTTATGAGCTCAACTTTGTATCCCCAATGCCTAGTATGGGTACTCTACACAGACTTTTGCTATTCAGTTGTTTCAGTTGTGTCCAAATCTTTGTGACTCCATTTGGTGTTTTCTTGGCAAAGATACTGGAGTGGTTTGCCATTTCCTTCTCCAACTCATTTTAACAGATGAGGAAACTGAGGCAAACAGGGTTAAGTGTCTTGCTTAGAATCACAGAGCTAGGAAATGCCTGAGGCTGGATTTGAACTCAAGTCTTCCCTGTCCAGGCCCTGCACTCTATCCTTCGTGCCACCTAGCTGCCCTTCTACACACACACAGTAGGCATTGAAAAATATTTCATGAATGAATGCATCTAAAGTATATCTACTTAAAGTTTCTCCTTTTTTACAGTAAGAGAGGAAGCAGGCCCTGACCTGCAAATTCATTGGCAGAAGGAAATTCCTAGTATGGAAACTCCTTCTACCAATGAAGGTTAATACATATCCTGCAACTTAGAGTCTTACGTGTGGCATTGAGACATTAAGTGACTTACCTAGGGACACAGAGCCTGCATATGTCAGAGTAAGGATTTGAACCCCAGTTTTACCTGACTCCAAAGTCACTTTGCTATTTACCATGCCAAGCTTCCCTCTCACAAGTTCCTTCTTTTAAAAGGTACTTACTCTGAGTGAGATGGATGATAGGCACATTTGACTTTAGTTTCTTCATCCTTATTCACTCACTTTCAGTCACAGCTTTGAAGCCTCATCCAGGACCTAAACGTTCAAATCTGAGAGGTCTTTTTGACCGCCAAGCTCTAATGATCTGGGTTGACAAGGTCTTCCATGTGCATGGCCAGTACTCATTTTCTAAACTTATACAAAGCACACAGGAAGCAGCCCTTTTCAAAATGAAAGAGTTGACAGTTATTTACATAATGAATATGTGCCAAACTATATCCACTTTTAAATGTTTATATCTGCCAGACAGCTAGCCAACAGCTACAGCACACAACTCCAGAGACACAGAGACCAAATAACCCTGTGACTCTATTTCTCAATACACATCTTTCCCTTTGAATAATACCTAGACATGCAGCTGAAAAAATAATTCCACCATTTCTCATTGAAGTTGATTTGCTTCTTATGTTCCTTCCCATTAGACTCATCTGCTTTGTCTGATTCCAGACATCAAGGGCAAGAGCAAAGCACCCACATAGAATGGAGCTATGTACCCTTAGTATTTCCAGCCTTAGTGACTTTTCCCTGGGGCATTCATCCAGTAGGCTTTCCATCCCCAATGAAGACAGAGAACAGACCTAGCATTCCTATCCAAACTGGACTATTTATGATTCCTCAATTTTGCCTTGCCTGTTCTCATCTCTGAACCTTTGTATATCCCATCCCCCATGTCTGGAATGAGCTCCAACCTCCCTCCTCCAAGCTCTGCTTTTTCTTAGAGTTCTAGCTCAGATGCCACCTTCTCCATAAAGCCTTCCCTGACCTTTCTCCAGCTAAAAATGACCCCTTCCTCCTTCAACCTTTTATAACACTCCCTTTTAAATTCTCCTATGCAAGATGGTGGAGGGAAAGTAATGACTTGCTTGAGCTCTCCCCCAAACCCCTCCAAATACCTGTAAAAAATGGCTCTAAATTCTCCTATGCACTTATATTACAACTTCCATAATAATAATAATAATAATAATAATAATAATAATAATCACTAGCATTTATTGGTGTGCCATCTGGGTGATATGGTGGATAGAGTACCAGGCCTTGGGTTCAAATCCAGTCTCAGACACTTACTAGCTGTGTGACCATAGGCAAATCACTTAACTTTGTTTTCCTTGGTTTCCTGAACTATAAAATGAGCTGGAGAAGGAAATGGCAAACCATTCCAGTATCATCACCAAGAAAAACCCCAGATGGGGTCATAAAGAATCAGACGTGATTGAAAGGACTGAATAACAACAACAAAAGCATTTACATAGCACTTTAAGATTTAAAATGCTTGTTATACATATTATCTCATTTGATCCTCATAACAACCTGGGAGGTGCCATTATTATCTCCATTTTAAAGATGAGAAAACTGAGGCTAAAAGAGGTTAAGGGATTTGCCCAGGGTCACAGAGCTAGCCAGTGTCTGAGGCAGGATTAGAACTCAGGTCTTTCTGACTCCAAGTCCAGCACCCTTGCCCACTGCACCATCTAGCTTCCTAGTGGTTTGCATACGTGTCTTCACAGATGGCCACAGCCAAACATACTATCCCCTAGTGGCCAAGCTTCTTGTGATGAGCCTCCCTGTTCTTATCCTGGCAGATACATAGACCGGTATACTCAGCCTGTAACTGAAGTCCTTTATGCCTGACATGACTGTGAGAGTCTAAACTGTGTTTGGGATGGGCTTTGAGGTCCACAAGTCACAAGAGGCCTTAGGAGAGGACTTTTGTGACTTGCATAGGATGAGATAAATTTGAGGGGCTTGGAGCTGGTGGACAGATACGCCCTGATGTAATCATAGACCCATCTAAATTTGCTTGTTTTATTCCACATTTAGCCCCAGGAAGTAGCCCCCAGCTCTTAAGGAACAGCTGGGCTCGATGTAGGCGGCAGGCCTGCACACTGGGGATCTGCAAGTGACCTGCATTAATAATAAATGCATGTGAACTGAATTACAGACACTGGAAGGGGCCGGAAGTTTCTGGCCATGATGAGCATGGTGTGGTCTTCTCTTATGCATAGGGTCATAAATCTAGAACTGTAAGGGACCTCAGAGACCCCAGTCCAGGTCCCTCATTTTACAGAGGAGGAAACTGAGGTCCAACGAGGATAAGTGATTTTTTTCCCACGGTCACAAGAGAAGTCGTGCGTATCACTGGGATCACAGGATTGATTGTAGGTCCAGAGCTGGAAGGCACCTCAGAAGTTTTCTAGTCCAACCCTCTTATTTTACAAAGGAGAGGCCTAAGGAGGTTAAGTGAGGTGAAGTGTGACTTAACCCTGCAGTCCAAAATTCATTTTGTTTCCAAGTTTTCCCCTAGTGGGATATAAAGTGGTTCAGTGAAAAGAGTATTGGATTTGGAGTCAAAGGAACTGGAGTCTGATCCCAGCTCTGCCACTTTGCACTTGGAACACCTTGGGAAGGTAAATTAACCTCTATTAGTATTAGTGTCTTCATTAGTATCTTCATTTCCAAAATGACAGAATTAGATTAGATGGTTTCTATGATCCCTTGCATCTCTAAATCTATGATCCTATAGCTTTCTGTTTTGTTTAATGATAAATATTCCTTCCCACAATATTTTCTTCCTTCCTTCTTTCCTTTCTATATTTCTTTCTTTCTTTCTCTTTCTTTTTTCTTTCTAAACTTGTCCAACAAGCTGAAGATACAAATATAGAGGACAGAGCCAATGTTATTTTTCCCATCACACCACACTGACCTTCAGTATAAGGAGAATGTTGGTGGTGATAAATACTCTTTCCTGGCCATTTTGTTAATCCATAGTTTCTTCCATAGAGAGGTTCATAAGACTAAACTGCGGCCAAGGATTTTGTGAATTCTTAGAGGATCAACACCATGAGCGAGACAGGCATCTTACCCAACTGTCTTCCTTTGTGTCCTGATTGCAATCCTGGGGATGCTATAATTGTATCATGGAGCCAATTGTGCTTAGGGGTCATGTTGGCTTTGTGTTTTGTGAAGTCAATTATCTGAATGTAGCATTTCATGCCGTGTGCTTTTAGGAGCCCTGGTTTCAATGCTCAAAGTGGGGCTCAGCCCTTGTCGTGAGGAGTTCCTTACTGGTCTGTTTCCAAAGTTTTCTTTATCCATGTGCTCTCTTAAAGACAATAACTGGCACAAAACAAATGACCTATGAATAATTTAATGAAAGTAGTCCCTCCAATTCACATTTGCCCCAACTGTCATAACCCATGTTCATAATGCTAGTTGCCTTATTGAGTAGGCTTGTTAATTATGTATAGCATCCTGACATGCAAACATGCAATTTAGCCCCAAGACATCAGCAATTAGTTAATTAATCTCAACACAAATGATCTGAACTACTCCAAAAGGCACTGCACAGCCAGTAGCAAGTGGAAGAGAATTTTTCTACTAAGAAGCTGAATAATCTTGGAACAGAAATGAGATGAAGCCAGAAAACAAAATGGATAGTGTGCAACAAAGATCCTACTGTATTAAGACATGGGTGTTCAGCAGAGGCAGTTGGAGATCATTCCATTTGGCCAAAGACTGAATTGAGATCAAGCTGGCCTAAAATAAACACCTGCTGCCTCTCAGTTGACTGGGACTTAAACAATATGAAACGGAAAGGAAAGGGAAGTCAGATGGAAGAGTTAAGTGAGTCATCTGGGCCTTGGGTTGATTGCTACTAATGGACACTGACCACATTTTACTCTGGACTATGCAGGAACCGCCTGCCTCCATCACTTGTTGGCCAATGTGCATCAATCTTGAAAAAGCAACACAACATCCAGTTTTTCTGAATTTTATTCTGCTTTTCTTAAGAGTCCAGGAGATCCCAAATGCCAGCCTCACAAGGTTACACCCATCTTGTTTCCTGCCTTTAGGGAAGGAGTACAAATTTAAGAACCCAATTATTCCAAAAGCCTATCTCCAAGTTCCCTAACCTGATTTGGTAGAATTCAAAGGTCTGGTTTGGAGTCTAATATTAGGCAAAAATTGAACAGATGAGTATAAAGTCAGATTGATCAGTATCAATTTAACCTAGAGATTAGAATACAGTTAGTGTCAGTGTTCAGTTGGGTTCCTTCTCTGGATGGTTACACCATATATTACTAAATACACATGCTCACTCTTGTCTGGCAGCCCAAATAATGTTTTCATCTAAATATGTAACAGTATGATTAGATCACATTTGGGATTATTGGCTAAAAAGTGTTGTTCTATTTTTTAAAAATTCATGACCAGTCCTTGAAAATATCAAAAGTGACACAATTTATCCCCAGGTCTTTTCCCAAATTTCAAAATGGGGATTTTTCCTTAAAGTTTCAGCCATGGTCCAATAAGGCTTCCAGTTTGCCAAAGACGTGTTGGACAAATAGTGAAGTTGTGCTGAAGGATGCTGCATGCTCTCCAAATGGACGAATCATGACGCTTCTTCCATACCTCCATTTCTCATATCAAGTCACCACCTCAACCCTAAGGCAGTGGGAAGTGGGAATTGCATTTGGAATCAGAGGACTTGGGTTTGAGCCTAGGCTATGTTGTCTACTGTGTGACTGTGGGCCAGTCACTTGACCCTTCTGCATCTCAGTTTCCTCATGCATAAAATGAGAGCATTGAACTAGAAGATAGCTACAAATTCTTCCAGCTCTAAATCCACGATTTCATTATTAGACTCCAACAGTATAAAACAAAAAAGAGTATGGGGAGAGAGATGTCCAGGTCATCATGAAAGGCTTCATGGAAGAAGTGCTAAGAGACCCTAGGTGAAATCTGTTGAGGGCTCAGTGACAGTGTCACTGGTACCCAGGTTGCATTAAACGTCATCAACCTTCTCCATACTATTTATGACATAGGATATGTTTCCTGGATGGACAGATCTTCTTGGGACATTCCAGGGATGCTTTTCCCACAAAAATATCTTCAGCCTCAATATCCAGCTTATTAACACTTTATTGACAGAGCAACTTATCTGAGATCAAAAAGCGCCCAAAACAAAAGTCCATGGGTTTGTGTCATGTATATGCTGAAGCACTTTGGATTATTTCCCCTTCCCATAGGGGCCCTGAAGTATGAGGAGCTCAAGGCTTTACAGCTCATCTCCATGTCAAGGCCCAGTTCAGCCAGCAGACACAGTATTGATCTGCCACACATGAGGCATAACCCCAAATGAAATGTGGATGCCAACTAGAGACAAAGAGTTATTTCCTTCTAGATTCAACTTCATTACTGTTAGAGAACCCAATTCCTGGGAATTCATCTTCCCTCCAAGAAAAATGTGGTTCACAGAAGTGATAAGAAGCCTTACATCCTTCCTTCCCTTTAGTAAAAGGCAATCTACAAAAATTCTCACTGACCTTAGTGGAAACGTCTCTCTAGCCTTGAAGCAACATTTGGAATCATAGACCATTAGAGCTGGAAGGGACCACAAAAATAAACTAATTCAACCCTTTCATTTTGAAAACAAGAAAACTCAGACCCAGGAAAATGAAGTGACTTGTCCACATCCACACAGTCGTGATGGTGGCAAAGCTTGGACTACAACCCAGTCTCTTAACTCCCTAACTACTACTCTTTACGCCCTATTGGACTGTCTCTTTGTATCTCTAATAACACAGTTCTGGGTACATAGGATCATGGATTTAGAGCTCGAAGAGAGGCTAGAGATCATCTAGTTCAGTCCCATCATTTCACAGGGCCATCGACAGTGGTGTGCTGGTAAATGTTTAACAACTGGCTGAGGTGGGTGGGTGGGGTTTGGAAGGACTGTGTCCACACTATACTTTTCAATTTAATTTACATTATAAACATTTTCTCCATCTCTTTTTTAAGTCTAATCAATCCATAGAACAATAAATCAATCCCTGGTTTGTAGTGTTTGCTGATTTCCTAGATGTAAATGCCACATTGAACATTTAAGATTTGCTTGAGGAGCTGGCTACAGCATACCCTTTGTGACTGAACATTAGTGGTTTGCCCAAAGCCACACAGGAAATAAATGACAAAGTAGGAAATTTTAACCAAGGACTCTGACTCTAAATCCAGGGTGCTTTCCAGTGAACAATGCTATAGGAATGAAGATGCTAGATAGTAATAGTCCCTGTAGAAAAGATATAGCCACAGATCCCATAATCTAAGTAAAACAATTAACCCTGACATGCAGATAAAAGAGAATCCCAAACTTGACTCTCACATGATCAAGTCAACACACACATCTTCTGCACTTGAGCCCAAATGTCTCATTCTCTCACACCCAAGGCCTGAGAAAACTCAGCTCTTCCTAAGGCATTCTAAATGAAAAGAAAAAAAAAAACATCTGCCACCCCATTTCCGCCCCCCACATCCCCAAACTTACTGCAAGCTTTTATCCAACAGCCACCAGCAGTCACAACTCTCTGGTCGCTTGCAACATTGGCCACCTCTAAAGTCCTCTGGGAGTCTCTGCTCTGTGAACTCCACCCTTCACTGTCTCTGAAGTGGCTTTCCTTCTCTGAGCCCTGCTCACCACTCACACTTGCCTCAGTGGCACAGGAGCAGGCTCCAGGCACAAGAAAACCTCCCCTAGACACCAGCCGGCCATCCCTGTCGCAAAGCCCATCACTCGAAAGGCCCTGGCACTGGAACACAAAAGCAACAAATCATTTCCAGTCACACAATTTCATGCTCAAAGTTCTTTCACCACCCTCATAGTCTCTGGATTCATAAAAGAGGATATTCTCTGGGAAGACAAAACAAAGTTGTGCATTTCTAGTTAGTTCCACTAAGCACTGTGAAAAGCCCCAGTCCTCATTCTGACAACTAAATTTCCTTTGTGAGCAGCTGCCTTTTCTTTTTCTTTCTTTTTTTTTTAAAGTGAGTTTCTCTTGCTGGGAGCAGGGAATGAAAACAATAAGGGAAAATGGGGCTTATGTTGGGGTGGGAAGGAAGGAAAGCAGCTTGACTCTGGTGTCCTGTAGGATTCTCTTTGTCTTCTAAGCAGAGAGATGGGTGGGAATAGCAAGATGTGAGGCTGGGTTTTCTAACCCAGTTTTAATGGCTACTATAACAGTTAATGGCAGCAGATTAAACCTCTGTGCTTCCAAGGTATCCTGTGCCTTGGTCAGTTTTCCAACCTGACAGTTGCAGGGCATTGCCTAATTTTTTTAAGCTCTGGTAGAAAATATCTGTATTCCCATACCTGTCAGTACTTTTTTGTTCTGGGCTAGATCTTTCTGATCAATCCAGGACCTTGAATAAACCTCTTCTCTACTCCAGGCTTCAATTTCCTAAATTTTCAAATGAGAAGGTTGGGCAAGATTCCATTCCAATCCATTCCATTCAACAAATATTTATTACGTTCTTTCTATGACCAGTAAAATGTAAACTCCTTGAGGTCAGAGATGGTTTCAAATTTTTGTTTGTTTTGGATCTCTGAATCTCCAATTCCTTAGCACGATGTCTGACATAGAGTAAGTACTTATTAATTGCTTCTTAAATTAAATTGAATCAAAGGTACTATTATGCACTGAGAATAAAAAGATGAAAATCTGACAGTCTACCTTCAGTCAAGCAGGAGGACAAAATATGCATAAATCACAATTTACTAATTTGTACTGTAAACAACCAGGAGGATGAAGGATCTCAAGTTCAACTATATGAGGGCCTTTGATGAAACTGGAGATATTTAGTTTAAAGAAGAAGATTTGAGGGGAAGAAGAGGGAGAAAGACTATGAAAGCTCTCTTAAGTATCTGCCGGTATTTGGAATAGAGATTTTGCTTGGCTCCAGAATGCAAAACAAGGCATAATGGATAGAGAGTGTAAAGAAGGAAATTTAGGCTGGATATAAGAAAAAAAAATTCTAACCATCAGAACTATGCAAAAGTGGAGGGAGTTGCTTTGGGAGGTGGTAGGTTCGCATCATGGAGGTCTTCAAGCAAAGGCTGAATAACCACTCATTTGATATGTCATAGAGATAATTCTTTTTCAGGTATGGGCTGGACTAGATGGCAATGAAGTTCCTTCCAACTAGGCAAGTCTGTGACTCTGTGAAGAACATATAAAGAGAGATACAGGACTGAGAAATTTAAAAAGGAAAATATGTACCAGTTCTTCCTGGTAAAGGAGTGGGTTGGGAATCAGGAATGGTATCATAAAGAACCTGGTGCAGCTAGGTGGCACCAAGGATTGAGTGCTGGGCCTGGAGTCAGGAGGACCTGAATTCAAATCCAGCCTCAGACATTTACTGACTGTGTGACTCTGGGCAAGTCACTTAACCCTGTTGGCCTCAGTTTCCTCATCTGTAAAACGAGTTGGAGAAGGAAATGGCAAACCACTCCAGAATCTTTGTGAAGAAAATTCCCAAATGGGGTCAGGAAGAGTCTGAAACAACAAAACAACAAAAATCACAAGGAATTGCACCTTGAAGGTAGAAAAGGATTTACATACTTGGAGATCAATGGGAAGAGACCAGTCTAAGTTTAGGGGATAATGCACACTAAGAGGCAATATAGCATAGTAGATAAAGCATTAGACCGGAATCCAGGAGGACCTGAATTCATATGCCACATCAAATGCTTACTAGTTGTGGCACCCTGGGCAAGTGATGTAACTATTCCTCAACTGTATAATAAAGGGTTTGGCCTTGAAGATCTCTTCCAAATCTAAATCTATGGTTCCATGTTCCTTTATGTACAAATACACAGAGGCATGATTAAAGCAGGGTAAGATTTGAGAAAAAAAGAGTAATTTAAGATGGCTAGAGCATAAAATAGAGGAATTATTATAAGAAGCAGAAAGGTAGATTGTAGCCAAACTATGGAGGGCAGGGAATTTTTGAATGCTGGACTCAAGCGTATGTATTTTATTTGGGGAGCCACAGCAATGGGGAGCTGTGGAATGTTTTTGAGGACAGGAGTGACCTTATCAGAACCATGCATTAGGAAGATTACTCTGACAGTGCTGTGAAGGGGGAATTAAAGGAAGAAAAGGGGTAGGAAAATCAGCTGGGAGGTTATTTTTACAATAGAACAGGAGAGAAGTACTAAGAGCTATAGCAATCAGTCTGAAGATTTCAGAGGAATGAAATAATTACTGGCCAGGGATTGGTCTAATCAGTTCAAGTGGTCAGTTCCCAGGAGGTGCAACCAAAAGTATACAACTGCTCATTTGCAAATAGGTACTCCAGTTCACAAATTAGCACCTCTTTGTGAAGGAGTTATAACCTATAGACCTTAATAAAAATACAATAAAACCTCAATTAGCCAGGATCCAACCAACTAAAAATCTCAACTGAAATGGTTTGTACCCTTTTCTTAGTCTGTTTAAAAATAATACCATTTACCCCTTTCCCCTTTAAACACACATACACATACACACACACCCCTAACATGACTGCATGTTCTAGCATCAGTTTTTTACTATGTGGAACCAAGAGTAGGAAGATATGGGGGCAGTCACAGTGAATATGTGCTCTGTTTTAGATAGAATGTTAAACCTATAGTCAGAAAGAGCCAGAGTTAAAACCCTGCCTCTGACACTTTTAGCTATGTGAACATTTACAAAGTTATTCAACTTCTCCGACCCTCAATCAGATGCTGATATTAAGGATGATGATATTGCAATATTTTCTCCTTGACCTGGGAACTCTGGAATTTGGCTACAATACTCCTAGGAGTTTTCCTTTGGGGATCTCTTTCAGGAGGTGATCAATGGATTCTTTCAATTTCTATTTTGTCCTCTGGTTCTAAAATATCAGGGCAGTTTTCCTTGACAATTTGTTGAAAGATGATGTCTAGGCTCTTTTTTTGATCATGGCTTTCAGATAGTCCAATAATTTTTAAATTCTCTCTCCTGGATCTATTTTCCAGGTCAGTTGTTTTTCCAATGAGATATTTCACATTGTTTCCTATTTTTTCATTCTTTTGGTTTTGTTTTACAGTGTCTTGATTTCTCATAAAGTCACTAGCTTCCAGTTGCTCCATTCTAATTTTTAAGGAAGTATTTTCTTCAGTAAGCTTTTGGACTTCCTTTTCCATTTGGCCAGTTTTGCTTTTTAAGGCATTCTTCTCCTCATTGGCTTTTTGAACCTCTTTTGCCATTTGGGTTAGGCTATTTTTTAAGGTGTTGTTTTCTTCAATTTTTGGGGGGGTCTCCTTTAGCAAGCTATTGACTTATTTTTCATGATTTTCTTGCATCACTCTCATTTCTCTTCCCAGTTTTTCCTTTACTTTTCTTACTTGCTTCTCAAAATCCTTTTTGAGCTCTTCCAAGGCCTGGGACTGATTCATATTTTTCTTGGAGGCTTTGGATGTAGGAGCTTTGACTTTGTTGTCTTCTTCTGGTTGTATGTTTCAATCTTCTTTGTCACCAAAGAAAGATGCTATGGTCTGACTTTTTTTGTGAGGTTTGCTTATGATCCCAGCCAATTACTTGAGTTATAAACTCTTTGTTAAGGTAGGGGTCTGCTTCCGGTGTGGAGAATGTACTGTCCCAAGCTTCAGGTGTTTTGTGCAGCTGTTTTTAGAGATACTTCTAGGGACCTGTAAATTTTCAGTTCTTCCAAGGTGATATGATAAGGGGCAAGTGTTTACTCCTTTCCCGGCCTGTGCTCTCATCTATGAGTGACCACAAGCACTCTTTTCTTCCTTGAAACTGTGAGGAGGATTTCCTATCCATCACCACTACAAGCTCCACCATGCCAGCACTCCTCCTTCCCCCAGGACTGCCACCCAGAACTGTGACCCAGATCCAAGCACGAGCAAAGCAAGAGAATCCTGCACCAGCAAAGAGATCCCTGCAATCCCTCTCTGATCAGTCACTCAATTACCCTCAATTCCCCTTCAGTTTGTGGGCCAGAAGCTCCTGAAGCAGCTGCCACCCCAGGGCCATGGGGACTGAGGCTGGGACAGAGCTTCTCTCTCACTGCAGTCACAGACTTTTCCTACTGACCTTCTAAGTTGTGTTTGGCATTCGTGGGTTGAGAAGTCTGGAAACTGCCACAGCTGCCTGTGATTCAGTTCCTTGAGGCCTGCTCCAAGTTTGCTGAGGCCCGTTTTGCCTGCGTGCCCATGCTGAATTGCGTTCCTCTCCCAGCCCGGCATGATATAACTTTCCAATCAACCATCCAGGTTGTCTTGGGCTAGAAATTTGTTTTACTCTGGTTTTTTTGTAGATTCTGCTGCTTTAGAATTTGTTTAGAATCATTTTTTACAGGTATTTGGAGGGGTTTGGGGGATCACTGCTTTTATTCTGCCATCTTGGCTCTGCCCCCAGGGTGGTGATATTGGTAGTGCTTATCTCACAGGAGTGTTGTGAAGCTCCAATGAGATAATTCATGGAAAGCATTTTGAAAACTTTAACACATTAGCTAAATGTCAGTTATCATTTCTACCATAATGATTACTCAGAATAAGAACTCTGAGGTCCCTTCTAGGCACAAGGTCACCAGTTGTCAAACTTACTGTACCTACTAAGGCATTCTGGAATGAATACATTCCACAGGAGCATTCAACAGCCTGGTCAAAAAAGGCATTGAGGATTGATTAAAAGCATCAATGAACTAGAACACCTCAATCTTTGGGCATTCATTCCAGTTAATTGAAGTTTAATTATAAATGGGTTAAGTAATACACTGATTTTGTTAGTTCACAGCTGGTGTTATGAACACCAACCAGGAGGAGCCCAGGGGTCAACATACTATAGTAATAGACCAGTAGCAAGATTTGGTTGGGCTGGCCACAAAGACCCTGGGAGTTATATTTCTTCCCAGCTTGGGAAAAGAAGAAGCTGATGCAAGATCAAGACTGGAAGGCAGGGTTTTCCCCCTATACAATGGGAGTTTTGAAGATCTCTCCAGAGGAGACAAGAACTGAAGAACAGAGAGATGGTGGGGCATTCTACTGACACATGGGACAGCAACACTACTGTGGTACTAGGAGTAGTGACATCTGTAGCTCCCTTCTTCCAATCTAAGCCTTCTTAGAAGATGAAGAGAAATGATCTGCAAATGGACAAGTGGAAACATATAAGACTGTGGGGGATTTTTTAGTTTGATTATTTTTGTTTTGTTTTTATCTTCATGTTCACTCAGGTATATGGGGTGCTGAGAAAAAAAAAACAAGAGAAACCATCAGTCTTTACTTCTGCCCCTTTTCTCTTCCTTCAGATGGGTCGGAGTTTCTAATAATTTCTAATAGTCTGTTAAAGATTTCATTTGATGAGTCTAATCTTACTTCTCATGAACATCTTTGGTTGACACAGTCATTATGTTTCCTAGTGTCCCTTTCTTCGGGCCACAAGGACACAGGACAACTCAGAAAAGTGACCTTTCCTAGCACAGGGATAGGAGGTCAACCTCCCCCAGCCCATTGTTAGAGAATGTCTACTCTTTAACTGGGAGTATAATCAAGAATCATTTCATAACTATACTTTCTTTTTTAAATTTAATTTATTTTATTTTTAATTTATGAAATAAAACAAGCATTTCCATAACATAGTAAAATTTTTAAAAAAGATGATTACACATTAAACTGCAAATCTTTTATACAACTTGCTGTTTCTTTTAAATATATAATAAAGTTATATAACTTTCTTTTCTTTTTTTTTTCTTCCTTCCCCCATCCCCCACTTTCAAAGGCAGAATTACTACAGACTTGGACCATTTTAAAAAATCTGGCTCATTGCACATAAGCTTTGTGACTCTCAGGCAAGGTCCTTTTTCTCCACTGAGTCTTGGTTTCTCGTCTGTAAAGTAGGGATAAAAATATTTGCACTACCTACCGCACGAGAAGATTTTTGTAAACCTTAAGCATTATATAAGTGTGAGTTATCATTATTTTTATTGTTATCCCCCTCTCCATTTACCATACATGCATTCACATGTCATCTTATATATACATTATATATAAACCTGTCGAACTGGTTCCAGTTACCACACTCTGCCTCTTCAGGTGTGGTATCACCCAAACCATACACAAAGTTTTAGATGTTCCCAAACTGCTCCTGGCCACAAAAGCCCATCTTTTTAATACAAACATTCTCCTGATAATTCCATAGAGATGCAAATCATGGAACACCATAATTTCAAAAGAAGCACACTTGCAGATTAACCCAGACAGTAATGCAAAGACACAAGATGGTCCAGACTTCAATGAGAAAGTAAGTCTTAAACTGAAGCCAAGAAGAATGAGTAGACTTTGGCTTGTTGTGGAAGTGAGGGAGGGTATTCCAAGTTGAAGTTTATTATCAACAATGATTAAATTTAAGAAGAGGGGGATAAAAGACATCACCTAGTACATGTATGAGCAGAAAAGGAAATGGGACCATCGTGCAGTCAGAAGGACAGTTCAAAAGCTGCAGAGTTATTGAGGAAATATTAAAAGAAACAAGAAGGATCTTCAGCTTGTTGGGTAAATTCTCTGGGGTTGAGATCTATGAAAAGTCCCAAATGAGAACTGCTGAGGATGAAAAAGCTAGGATGGGTTACAATATATGGGCTCACTTCAATACTGGCACCCCAACTGTCTCTGTCTTTCAGTGGTCTCCCTCTCCCTATATACTGCTGAACCCAGGCTCTCCATGGGGGTAAAATGAAGGGGCACAGTGCCCAGGATAGGCCTCCTCCTATACTCTGCCTGCAGTTGGCCCAGTTTGGCTGGGTGAACAACCTAGCCCATACGGAGTTGAGCTACATGGGCTGCTGTCACATCTCATTGGCACTTGTCTGCCAAGACCCTGTCATCTCTCATTCCCATCAAACATTTCCCCAGAATAGCCTTCATTTCTGCCCTTCCTACCATGGAGTTTTCTTCTCCCAGGACTATTTGGCTCCTTCCTTTCCTCTTTCCTTTTGGTTTCCTTCTCATACTGTTTTCTACCTTTCTTCCTTTTACTACAAGCATCTTGGGTCTAGCTTTCCATTTTTATAAGATAATAAATATGATAGATCATATATTTAGAGCCAGAAGGAATCTCAAAGGCCATCTGGTATAATCTCCTCATTTGATAAATTTGCAATAAATAAATTTGATAATTTTGATAAATTTAAAATTGCATCTCAGGGAAATTGAGTGAGTGACTTGTCCAAGGTTACACAGGTAGTGAGTGGCGGAGCTAAGATTAAAACTCACATCTTCCAACCTCAAAGCTACCCTCAGATGGGGGGAGGGGGCAAGTCCAGCAAATTAGGGAGTTCCCTTGATCAACTCTGTTATGCTCTCCTCATTAAATATTTGCTGTTTCCAGGAAATCAACTGGGGTCCTTTGGGCATGTATCCACTTTCCCAATTCTGAATAATTCCCTGGGGTGCCTCAGGAGGCTCAAGCATGGTCCTTTCTAGTGTTGCCCCCAGTGCCTTACACTAAAGAGTCCCAAGCAGTCTATTCCACATAGTTCTTAAAGACAAAACCTAAATTAGCAATCTTTAGGAAGGGCTCAGAAGTCCTCTAGCCAGCAGCCTAGAGATTATAATCATTACAATCATATCCAAATACAAAGTTTTACAAATCCAACAAGCAAATAACATTTAACAAAGTTCTCATAGACTAGTACCAGCTGGACTTAAAAGATCCTGTCTTGAGCCCATCTCAACCTAAAACAATTAGGGAAGAGTGAAAATTAACAATCAAAATTAAACAAACAGTGGGTAATAAAAAAAATATAAAGAGTGGGAAAGGAACAAATAAGTTACCATTCTCAGAAGGAAATTCTAGTCTCAAATGAACTACCAAACCATATGAGGTTCTCTCAACTGGGATGGGCAGCCAGAGGTTGACAGAACATCTCCCCTTCACTTTCAGGTGAGAATACTCCCAATTCCTCCAATGAGCTCCTTCAGCATATAGAACAACCCATGCCTTTTCCCAGTAGATCTCACAAAATGTATAGGACAATCCAAATTGGAGCACAGAAGAAATCTCTCCAGGGGGTACCAAAAACACATTAGACACCCCATTCCTACAAAAATATAGGGCATTCCAAATGGAAGTCTGAACTCACCAAATAAGACAAGTTGGCTAGCTGAAAAGAAATAGAATTTACTCAGATGAACCCCAAATTACATGGTTCCCTAAAAGGGATTAAGCATTTAGAGCTGACTGGAATCAATACTGTCAATTCTAGAAAAGCCCCTAACTTGCCACAAATGGCCCAGGGGCCACCAGTTCTCCCAGATTATAGGATTTTCCCAGATCATTCTACGTACTACTTACTCATCTGTAGGTATATGTTAAAGACCTACTATGTTTTCAATCCTGTGCAGGCACCCTGTAGGGCCACCTACATCTAACTCCAAATGGGCTTGCTCCTGGCAGGCTCCATGTCATTTCACCTCTTTCTGCCTTGCTACTCCAAAGCCTTGTTTTGTATCTTCACTACAACCTTCAATCCTTCTACTCCTCACTTATTTATCAGGCCATGACTATACTCTTCTCCTTTCCCTGTCTAGACCCCTAAGTGAACCTGTTCACCTCTACACTGTCCTCTTCTTTTGAGTCTTTCAATCTTTTATCCTGTTGAAGATCTTGTCCTGCTAAACTGTAGCCTCAGATTATTCCCACCAATCACTGCTTTCGCTCCTGCTCATTTCCTACTGACCAAAGTTGAAGAAAATCACAAAAACCATGCCGATTGGGTCTACTACAAGTACAAGTTACATAATCTCAACTGGGTTCTCACTGTAGCAAGGCAATTCTTGTAAAACCTCTCCAAGCAATGTACTATCCTACTCTTCATCCCTCCTCAAACCTACCACAGTGCCCCTTGCCCTTATCCTCTCCCCTAAGAACCTTAGCTCATATTTCACTGAAAAATATGAGGCCATTCACAGAGACTTCCCTCCCCTTCCATTTCTCATCTCACATCACTCAGATGCCTTCTGCTATTATCTCCTCCTTCAATCCTGCTTCACATGGAGAGATGAGTTTTTTTCCTTTGCCAAAATAAACCCCCTCTAAATGCACAAGTGGTTCCATTCCATTTCAATTTCTCCTCTAACATCCCTACTCTCACTAACCTTCAGTTGTTCCCTGTGTACTGGTTGCTTCCTTGCTGCCTTCGAACACGCCCATGTTTCTTCCATCCTCAAAAAACTCTTACTTGATCCACCTATTCCTTGATAACTCTCCTCCTATTGGATGAGAGGAGGACAGCTCTCCTCCCTTTTGTGACTAAATTCCATGAGAGTTTTACAATGGGTTCCTCCATTTCCTTTCCTCTCACTCTCTTCCTAACTCTGCAATCTGGCTTCTGATTTCATTATTCAACCAAAACTGCTCTCTCTAAAGTTACTAATGATCTCTTATTTGCCAAATCTAATGGCCTTTTCTCAGTTCTTATCCTTTTTTTTAACTTCTCTATAGTCTCTAACACTGTTGATCACCCTCTTTTCCCTAATTTTGTCTTCTCTATAAGTTTCTATGACTACTGTTTTCTGGTTCTCCTACTGTCTGACTATTCTTTCTCTGTCTCATTTACTAGATCTTCATCCAAGGTGACCCCTACTAACCACGGGAGTCCTCCAAGATTCTATCCTAGGTTCCTTTCCTCCTTTTATACTATTTCACTTGCGGATCTCATCAGTTCCCATTATTTCGATGATCGTCCCTATGCAGATGACTTTCAGATCTACTTGTCCAGCCCTAACGCCTCTCTAGACCTCCAGCTTCAAATCTTCAACTGCCTCTTAGACAGCTCAAATTGGATGCCCCAAAGACAATAACAAAAACTGAACTTGTTATCTTTTCCCCCAAACTCTCTGCTCTTCCTAACTTCCCTATTATTGTCAAGGGTACCTCCATCCTCCCAGTCACCCTTGAAACCAGGCTTAAAATTTAGGTGTCATCCTCAATTCATTAATCTCTCTCACTTCCATATTCAAATGTTGTCAAGTCCTGTCTATTTTGCTTTCATATCATCTCTCACATATACCTCCTTCTCTCTTCTGACACTGTTACTGCCCTGGTGAAGACCCTCATTAACTCATTCCTGGACTAGTGAAGTAGCCTGGTCTTGCTACCACAAGCCTTTCTTCACTTTAGACCATCATCTTCCATGCAGCTATCAAATTCATCTTCCTAAAGCACAAAACTGACCAGCTCATCCCCCTATTCAATAAACTCCAGTGATTCCTTATCACCTCTAGGATCAAATAGAAAATCCTCTGTTTGTTTTTCAAAGTCCATCACAACCTGGCCTCCTCCTACCTTCACAGTCTTCTTATACCTCATGCCCTCCCTCCCCCCACATAGCATTTGATCCAATGACACTGGTCTCCAATAAAACATTCCATCTCTGGACTCTGGGCATTTTTGATGACTATTCCCCATTCCTGGAGTAGCCTCCTTCCTCATCTCCATCCCTTAATCTCTCTGGCTTCAAGTCCCAGAAAAACATCCCATCTTCTACAAGATGCCTTCCCGGATACCCCTTAATGCTAGTGACTACCAGAGGGTAGTTGATTATCCTGTATATGCACTTATATACACTTATCCTGTATATATCTTGTTTGTATGCAGTTATTTGTATGTTGTCCCCCCCCCCATTAGACTGAGAGCTCCTTGAGGACAGGAACTGCCTTTTACTTTTCTTTGTATCCCCAGTACTTGCTACATAATAAATATTAGTTGACTGACTGACAGCATTCCCCATGCCTTTAAAGCACTCTGCCTTGCATTCCCCTTGCCCCACACCTCTACTTGGTGAAGTCTTCTTCCCTCTAGGTCAAAGACATCTTTTCTATGCTTTCCCCATCTCCATCCCACTCCTAAGAAAAGGATCAGCACCTCACGAGAGAATATTTATCCATCCACACTTAACCCATTGGTATTTGTATAAGGGGCTCCCTTTAACACCCCCCCATCATACTGTAAACTACTTGAGAGTAGCCTTTGTGTGATATCTATCTTTGCTTCCCCAAACTCAGGTTCTTTCACATGGTAGTCTCTTAATAAATATTTTATTCACAGAATTGAATTAGTTCAAGATCTCTACAAATGAAGAGAAATCTCTCCCCCTTCTTGCTCTTCTTTTTTCTATTCTCACTCCAAGACAACTAGAAGGCAAAGTAGATTGAGCACTGAGCCTGGAGTCAGGAAGACTGGAGTTCAAATCTAACCTTATATACTAGCAGTGTGTAAAATGGGAATAATAGGGCAATACCGCCCACTCCCACCGCCAATTCCGTTGTTGCAAAGATCAAATGAAACAATATTTTTAAAACACTGAGCACAGTATGTGGCACATAGTAGGTGCTTCATAAATCCTCATTTCCTTCCATCCAAACCCATTTCCAAATTCTGCAGCAGCCCCAGAGGAATGAAGAGTCAGGAGGGAAACAAAAGAGACAAGAAGCAAAAGATCTTTCATCACTTATCAGAACGAAGATTCCTTTGTCCTAGAGGGGTGATAATCCCAAATGGAGATATGGAGAAACAGAAGGCTTTACCTATTGTCCAAGGGGCTGTCCAGTTCACAGCTATGCCCAGCTGAAAAGGTTTGGGGGGCATAGAGCTACAATGGCACACTGATCTGAATGGCGATCACACTTCAAACTCTGTGATGCTATCTACAAGTAAGTGGAAACACATTCTGCCTTATTAGTCCCACGCACTTCTTGACTTCAGTCACTGTGCCCCAACAGCTCTCCTTCTCTGACACATTTCTTTTCAGAGGTGGAGAGAGGGCTAAATGGGTGGAGGAGACGGATGGCACAGAGACACAGTACTCAATGCTAAGTTGGTAGTGTTAGAAGAACAAGGAATTTTTTTTTCATCTTGAACAACACACTAGAGTGACACCTACCAGCAATAAACACCAAACAAGTTATTCCAGAGGCAAGAGTTTGTGAAATGAGAAGATAACTATCTTCAAGGAACAAACAAATGTTAATCTTACTCATATGAGAACTTAATCCCCTCCCCCTTTCCTTCTCCAATTGAATGAAGGTGCAGATTCTGAGACAGAGACTCATTCAGGAAACTCCCCGAGATATGAAGGTAAAAGTGGGGGAGGGAATAGTAGTGAGGGAGCAGAAAGGGGCAGGGAGGGGAGAAGGACAAAAGGAAGTGGGAAAATAGGAACGAGAGATGATGGATGGATGGATGGAGAGGGGGGAAGTGGGAAGGGAAAAGTGAAGGGAGGACAAAAAGAAGTGGAAATGAAGGACTGGTGGTGAGAGAGAGACAGGGGAGGGAGGAAAAGGGAGGAGAGAGACAGGCAGGGAAAGGTAAGGGAGAGAGGGAAGAAGGAAAAGAAGGAGAAGAAAAACAGGGATAGAGGAGTGACGGGAAGGGAAGGGAGGGAGGGAGATGGAAGAGGAAAGAAAAGGAGGAAGAGAAGCGGGATAAGAGGGAAGGAAGGAGAGGAGGGAAAGGAAAAGGGAGAGAGGGAGGGAGGTAAAAAAGAGGAAGGAGTAGTGGTAGGAGCCAGTGGTGACAAAAAGGAAGAGGAGGAGGAGGAGGAGGGAAAATGGTAGCAGGGAGGGAGAGGAAAGAGAGGAAGAAAAGAGCTGGAGGAGGGAGAAAGGGAAGGAAAAGAGAAGACATTAACCCTCGGTGGCACACATACCACCCCCACTCCCCCCCCCCACATACACACTTACTCCTGAAGGGCCAGGACAGAAGCCATAGTCCTCAGTGCTGAAAAACAGCTGGGCCACAGCACCCTCAGAAATCCATCTGCATACTGCCTCTCTCCCAACACCCTCCCTCCCCAAAAGTGCCAGGAGGAGTCTGGGTTAGGGAATTAGCCCATTTGGGAACAATGAAGACCTGATTTCAAGGAATTTTGGATAAAACCCTATGGGGTATCACGTGACAAGTTGTTTTCACAACGAAGGTGAATCTCTTGGCGAGTAGTTGAAGGCTGATTAAGAAAGCTAAAGCCATTCAACCAGCTAATTCTCCTTACCTTTGACAGAGATCTGCAGATGCTCAGGACTGCTCTCCCTATCAGGCTGGTGGTCGCACCACACTTAACCATAAGTAACTTCTGTCAAATGATCATATGAAATCCTTTGCTAAGTTCCACCAGAAAGAAAAAAGTCAAGCAAAAAGATGTATCGCTACAAGATTCTCACGTTGAAAGTACACTTAAGACGTATTTGGTAAAGTAGATGCCACATCCCTAGGCTAGGCTCATAGTGTGGCTGAGTGGCCCACACATATCACAGAATCCCATTGCCCATTTGGCCTCTGTAGTTAGACTTCCAATAAGGGAGAGCCCATCACCACTAGAACTGAAGGCTAGCTGAAGTCTAGTCCGGCTCTCTCCATGTTAAAATTTGGTTTTGTTATGTATGTAACCTGTTCAAATTCTAATAAAACTAATGTTTTTCTCTTAAAATGATAAGCAATATGAGCTTCAGAGAAGCAAGGTCAATTGAGCAAAGATGCATGGGGAGTAAGTGATAGAAGACAGATTTGAACTCAGGTCCTTTGACTCCAAATCCAAGATTCTTTCTGCTATTCCATGCTGCCTTTGCTGATGCTCATCTTTGACATATTACTTAAAT
This sequence comes from Vombatus ursinus, assembly GCF_900497805.2. NCBI lineage: Eukaryota > Metazoa > Chordata > Mammalia > Diprotodontia > Vombatidae > Vombatus > Vombatus ursinus. The sequence continues at coordinate 16,323,779 of NW_020940358.1, forward strand.
ACTATTTTAGTTTGTAAGTTTGTTTCCCCAAAACTGTAGTGAAATTTTATGAATCCACAAAGTCTTGAACTCCTTTTCTTCATGGCTAAGTCATTTATCATAGAATCATAGATCAGAAGTTAGAAGAAACCTTAAGGATTATCAAATCCAAGCCCTTCATTTTACAGATGAGGAAATTGAGGCTCAGAAAAATTAAGGGACTTGCCCAGAGAGTAAGTTTTGGAGGTTGGATTCGAACTGAGGTTTCCTTAGTCCAAGTCGAGTAGTTTAGCCATTTAGCCATACTGCCTCTTGTTTAGTTTACCTGATTAGAAAACTCCCCAAGCTGACCATCCCAATTCCCATCTTGCCTTTGCTGTTAGACTTCCAGTGACGGAGAACCCATTACTGCTTGAGCCCACTACGGTTTCAGATAGCTCTATTAAATAGTTCCTCCATATATGAAACTTACATTGGTCTCTTTTACACCTTCCATTGTTCCTAGTTCAGAAGTCTAGGGTCAAATCACACAGTTAAGTGTCAGAAACCAAATTCCAACCCAGGCCTTGTTGATTCTAGGTTTGAGGCACGGTAATGACAAATTTTAGACACTCTCTTCCCCATGCACAGATCTAGTTTGCTGATCTCAATACATAATTTACATGGAATCTGAAAAGTGAACATGATAGAATCAGAAATTTAAACTTTGAAAGAACCTTAGAGGTCATCTGGTTCAACCTCTCATTTTACAGATAAGGAAATGAGTCCTAAGTTGCACAGATAAGAAGTGACTGAGCTAGAAAATGGATTGCAGTCCGGTGACTACAAATTCAGTGCTTTTTAGTGAGTTTCTGTGGTCACAGCAAATAATCTATGACATTTGTAGGACTGTTATACTTTAGAATGATCTTATTTCATTCTCAAAACAACTCTGAGGACAGCAGGTATTCATATCCATTCTTATTCACATTCTAATCTGTTCATGATGTTTGCTGGTCCATTGGGATACCATCTGTTATAGGGAAGTATTGGTATTATGAGAAGAGAATTGAACTTTGAGTGAGATAATTCATGCAATTCATCCATTCATTTGTTAAGTGTCTAATATATACCAGAGAAGGGGGCAGATAGGTGGCACAGAGGATAGAGCACTGGGTTTGGAGTTAGGAAGATGCATCTTCCTAGTTCAAATCTGGCCTCAAACACTTAGGATCTACATGACCTTGGGCAAGTCACTTAATCCTGTTTGCCTCAGTTTCCTCATCTGTAAAGTGAACTAGGAAGGAAATGGCAAACCACTTCAGTATCTTTGCCAAGAAAACCCCAGATGGGGTCAGGAAGAGTCAGACACAACTGAACAACATACACCAATGAGCAGAACTTTAAAGGGGGCTGAAGATCCTAGGAGGCAGAGATAAGGAGAGAAGAAGAAGCAAATTCCAAGCATGAGGCACAGCCTGGGCAAACATATGGTGGTGGGATATGTATACGGTGGGAAAAGTAAGTAGATCAGTTTGGCTGGAACACAGAGTACATGAGAGAAACTGTTAAAGGAGCTAACAAAATAGATTTTCTCAATAGGGAGCAAGTCTAAACAACCTATATGACACTGCTAGTCAACAGCCCCAAGAAGAGAATAGCTTTTCTTATCTTTCATATTCAGATCAAAGTAGAGCAGAGAATCTTTTAACAATTAAAGCCTCCTTTAAGTACAGGGCCACATATGTTTTTTTCGTTTCTTTAATCAGAAAAATCACTGAATTACCTTTATAACTAACAGAACCCTCTGAGAAAATGCTAGTTCCTGGGGATATTTAGTCACCCCAAAACAAGTTAGGAAGTAATTGCTCAAGGCTGAAACCTTAAAATGGGGGAAGGGAGGTGGTTCTAGGAATAGGAATCTTCATTCACGGACTCAATTCCAGTTATCTAGGGGAGGGAGGAAAGATGCAGTCTCTCAAGAAGCGGAAATAGAAACACCTGGAGACGGGGATAAAGAAGTAACACCTGATCCTTTAGCTTGATTCCTGGCCTAAAGAGTAAAGAGGCAAAAGTGGAAAAAGTGGGTGTCGTTCACTCACTGGTAGTCCTTCCAAAGGTTACTTGACCCCCCATTCATTCTTAAAGGCTGAATTAACCAACAAACATTTATTAAGCCCTTCAGGCACTTTACTAAGCACTAGAAATACAAGAATTAAAGCAAACAAAAAAGAAAGGTAAAAAAGAAATTAGCTCCTGCCTTCAAGAAACTTACATTCTAATAGGAGAGACAACATGTGCATACATAAGTATATAAAAGACATATGCAAATAGATGGAAGAAAAACTTAGAGGGTACATCATTAGCAGCTAAGGGGGACTGAGAAAGACCAACTACAGAAGATAGGAGTCTTGAAAAAAGCCTAGGATTCTACAATGATAAGATAAGGAGAGGAAGAATTCCAGGCATAAGTGACAGTCTGGTATAAAAGCAGGATGACCAGAAAGTAGACCATCATGACAGGCAATTGTGTAGAAGACAGTAATATGTAAGAAGTATGAAAGGTAAGAAGGAGACCGATTGTGACAAGATTCAAATACCAAACAAGAGTTTATGTTTTAAAACCCTTTTAAATTCCTTGGCAATGTGGCCCAACCTATCTTTCCAGCCTCATTGGTCATACTGTCCCTCCCACATGCTATGATCCAGCCAAACTGACCTTCTCTCTGTTCTTCACCCAGGACACTAAATATCCTATCTCCAAGACTTTGCATTGGCTGATGTCCCGTGCCTGCCGTCCGCTATGCCTAGAACACACTTCCTTATGTCTGCCTCATAGAGTTCCTCTTTTCCATTAAAACACAGCACAGGCATCGTCTTCTACAAGAATTCTTTCCTGATCCCCCCAACTACTAGCGCTCTCCTTCCCATACTACCTTTTATTTAACTACTTTATATATGTGAATATTTGAGCATATTTATTAACTTGATATTCATAATATCAATTTTTTTTTTATAAATACTTGTACTCTCCCCTATTCGAATGTTAGCCCCTTGCAAGTAGGAATTTTTTCATTCTTTGTATTTGTATCCTCAGGGCCTAGAACACTGCCTGGCACACAGTAGACACTTAACACTTGTTGATGGATTGAATGATTACTTTTCTAGACAATAGGGAACCACTGGAGTTTATGGAGTAGTGATGGTGCTGGTGGTGGTGGAGAGACTGTTCTCTCATTCTATCTTTATGTGCTTCCATTCGAATCTTCAACAATCATTTATTAAGTCTTATACCATGTTCTGTTTCAGTTCTGAGAGAATTTGAAAGAGTTATTCTTACCTCCAAGGAGTTTATAGTCTAATAGGAAAGAGAAGGGATTCATTTATAGAACCTCATATATTTCTTATGTCATATTCTACTTAATTTCTTTTTGAGATCAGATGAGGCAAAAATTGTTTCCAGATAAGGAGTCATAGAGGAAATGACTTCTGAGCTGGGTCTCTTGGGATGGGTAAGATGTCAGCAGATGGAAATGGAGGTGGTGGGGTGGTATTTCAGACAAAAAAAAAGAGAATAAAGTTTAATCTCCTATTGTTGTTGGGTCATACAACTCTTTGTGACCATATTTAGGGTTTTCTTGGCAAAGATACTGGAGTAGTTTGCCATTTCCTTCTCCACCTCAATATACAGATGAGGAAACTGAGGCAAACAGGGTTAAGTAACTTACCCAAGTTCACATAGTAAGTGTCTGAGGTCACATTTGAACTCAGGTCTTTCTGATTCCACACCCAGTGCTCTATCTACACTGTACCACCTAACTGCCTCATACATCTTACTCTATTAAGTCTACATTAAGTCTGAAAGGATGAATTTCTATATACATTATCTAGGGGAGGGGCAGTGGTACATGGGTGCTAGAAATGTGAGCTATCGTACTCTACTCTTATCCAACAAAAGCCTGAAAAGCAAAATAAAGTGGAAAGAGTACTGAATTTGGAGTCAGAGTCCCTAGATTCAAATCAAGTCACTTAACCTTTCTTGGTCTTGGTTTCCTCATTTGTAAAATAAGAAAGTTGGACAAGATGTCATGTGACCTTCAAGGACGTTCTCAACTCGAAATTTCCCATTTTATGATCTATTTCTTTCACTACCATCTGCCTGCCACTCAGAAGCAGCAAACCCAACAAGACATTTAGAAAGGAATTTCTGGCTACCAACCATTTTCCAAAACTCAGAACTTCCCCCACCCCTCACTCAGTAATCACCTCCACCATTAAGCTCCACTTTGACCTTAAATGGTTCCAATGCATACAAATATTCACCTTTCTGCATTTGCTCAGTGTGTATGGGTGTGTGAATGGACCTGTTCTCCCACTGCTACCTGACTGCAAAGTGAAAGGGACGATTGTTACCCCAAAGGGAGGGTAGGAAAACAACCCTTTGTGAGGCTGAGAAGTGTAGACCTTCAGGAATTTTAAATTCTAAAGAGGAATGGGGGTGGGTGGGCTTGGCTTTAGCTGCATTCATTTCAAGTGCCCAGTTTAACTTTTTACATGTGGATTTGAGTGCTGGTTACCTTGGAGTTGAGTTGATAGTTAGCTATGCAGAAAGGTGATTTTTTTGGGTGGTTGGTTTTTACATTGTTATTAATTAATTCATCCATATGTAACCATTTGAAATGCCTAGGTAAATGAGTCTTCACTGGAACCTGGTAAGAGAGAAACATGATATTGTTTAGATTTCTTAAAGAATCCGCAAGCTGAGTCCTTTTTTTTCCTCTCTCTCTCCCCTCCCTTCTCCCACTTTTTCCTTCTCTTTTTTTTTTCCGTTCTTTTCTGTATATTCAATGATTGCTGGTAATACCTGTTAGGATCTGAAAGTTCAAAAGGACCCTAGAAATCATCTGGTCCAACCCCCTTTATTTTGACAGAGGAAACAAAGCAGCTTGGCTGTGGCCACAACAGGAGAGCTGGGATTCAAACCTGGGTCCTCTGACTCCAAATCACTGGTTCTTTCCATTGCACCTATTTTGTTCCCCATAATTAATGGGTGATATTCATGTAGCAGTTGACATGCATCAACTCATTTGTTGCTTATAGCAATGTTGTCATATAGGTGCTGCAAATATGATCCCAGTTTTACAGATGAAAAATCTGAGACAGAGAGTTTAAATGACTTGCCCATGGTAACACAACTGGAAAGTACAGAAACAATGGGTTTAAATCAGGTGTCTACAAATTCTGAGTTCAGGGTCCTTTCCAGGACTCTTTGCTGCCTATGAATTGCTCTATGGCCCCATAAACTGATCAACAGACCACATATGCAGTATGATACATGGAAAGAAGACTGGATTGGAAGTCAAATGATGTGGGTTTGCAGGCTCTACTACTTACCTGCTATGTAACTTTAATGCATTACTTTATTTCTTGGTCCTCTCATTTGGAAAATGAAGGTGACAGAATAAGTCGCCTGCTAAAGTCCCTTCCAGGTCTAAATCAAACCCATGCCTCTAAGTAAGCAATGACTTGCCTTGAGAACAAAAGACTGAGCTATATGTCCTACCCAACCCCATTTGCTTTAGGGAAAGAATCAAACTCTTGAGTAGACCTGGAAGAAAGCCTGGTAAAGTTTTCGATGGGACACCAGGTAGAAGTGTTATCATTAAGAGTATTGCATAAGTATAGCAATTTCTGCTGGAAATACAAGCATAGATGTGGTTATTTTAAAAATATTCCTCCCAACTTATCAAATGTCAGAGGTAGAATTCTAACTTAGATCTTCCTAACTCCAACACCAGCATTCTTTTCCATATACATCACCTCCTGCCATGCTCCCATGGAATGAAAATGTAGTATCCTAGAGAAATTGATCGATCAACACATTTTCAATGATACCTACTATGTGTTCTGTATAAATATTTGTTTCCACTTATTCTAGTCATTTGTGTATTGTACTGATGAGGTCTAGAGGTTAGGGATGCTGGAACCCCAAGACCGTAACACGCGGATCCTGCCCAAAAGAATTCAACCCAAGCCTTCTTTCAGCCAAAGACAAAGTTTATTAAAGATCTGCCATATTGCCAGACTCTTGAGGAATCCAGGAGTCTGCAAGTATTGGCTAGATTCTAAGAATCTGAGCAGTGGCTAGATTATAAGAATCAGAACACTTTAAAGGAGACAAGATGGACCTTATATACAGAAAGACTGTGGGAGGGATCTAGGAATGGCCAAGTGGTTTGGGGTGACTGGAGGAGGGGGCTAAAGAAGATCTGAATGGGAGTGGCTAGTAAACTGAGATGAGCAGGACTCCTGGGACCTGGACAATGGAACCTAGCTAGGATTAAGTGTGGGAAATGGCCAGGAGCCATAGGGAAGGCTAGGCTAAGTTAAAGGTAACAGAACTGGGAGATTGGGTGTAGCCACAAAGAAAGGCCAGTTGATGGGATTTTAGCCTCAGGCAAACGCTATAGATTTGGCCATGTGAGAAAGTCCAGGATTTTTCCTTTTTGGAATTTAACTCCCATCCTCATCAGTACTTACTTGCGTTGGGTATGTGGAATGTTCAGAAAGCACTAGCATCTCTGGTGTGAGGGCTTGCCAAGCCCTTTTCTGGGCTACTCATCCACCTTTAATGTTCACCTGTCACCCAACTGTCATCTGTAACTCCAAGAAGCTGTAGCATGTGCACAGCTTGGTAAAAACCATCTCATCAGATGGCTAAACCAGGTTGAGGATAACCAACAGGCCTCAAATCCATTGGTGAGTTAGGAGGATGTCTATCCCAAGCATGTGATGACTTCCCCTGGTTGAATGGGCAGATGAGAACAATATGTTCTAAGGGCCATGAAGGCAGCTAAAGGTTCCACCAAAATAAGTAAGAACAAAATGAATAGGTAAGGACAATGACTGACTTTATATAATGTTTTAATGTTTGAAAATTAACTTACATAGTTTATCTCATTTGAACCTAACAATTCTGTGAGATAGTTACTACAGGATTCTTTTTTCTTGGTCTAGAGATGTGATTTTATTCCCTGTGAAAAGAGAGAAACACTTATTTAGTACCCACTGTATGTAAAACACCGCCTTGGCCTTGGGGAAGGTGCATAGTTACTCTTCTTATCTATTCATCTCATTCTTATTTTTTTTGATGGAGTATCTTTTTGATAGAAATGAGACTGGAAACTTGTAATACTGCTGTTGTTCTTTTATATTTAGTGCTCTACAGACTATTGCACAGGTAGATAAACTATAACTACTTTTTGTAATTGAATAAAAGTATTGGCATAGAAGCTTATTTTCTGTAAACTCACCAAAATTACCTTTGGGACAATTCTTTTAGTGGACAGAATATGGGATGATATGTATCTGATCTTTTTCCCTCATGATTTTGTTGTTTTTGTTTGTTTGTTTTGGTCTCTATATTTGAAGTGTTTATAATCTGCAGAAATGACAGGATATGGGATTAGGCAGACCTGGTCTTGAAAGACTGTCATAAAATATTGTTCTTTTTTCATAAACAAATCTGTATGATTCAACCATTCTTCAATGATTCTTTGTTGACGCATGTGTGCATTTCTGTTTGCACGTTATCTCTCCCAAATTAAATTGTAAGCTCCTTGAGCTTTTGCCTCATTTTGTATCCTCAGCACTTAGCACAGTGCCTTACACATTGTAGGTATTTAATAAATATTGATTAATTGGCATAGATTTGGGCGAGTTCATGGGGACATTGCCAATGAAAGGCTTTTTAATTCCACTCTTGGATGCTTTTAGCCACTTCATGTTATTATCCTCAATCTAATTTTTTCTCATAATTTTCTCATCTTTTCCCATGAGGTTCAGGTAGAAATGATCCTGGGACAAGACTACTATTCTTTCATATGTATCTTTTTTTTTTACAGACCATTGTACAAGTGGATAAAACAATCAATTTTTGTAGCTAATTTTTGTAGTACTACAATATAGTCTTTTCCTCTATGGGCTTACTACATACCAACAACTCTAGAAGTAGAAAGGATAGCAGCTCCAATGTGTACTTCATCCTGTTACTACTACTACCACCTAAAGTATGATAAATATAGAATGGTTTCCTGAACCAAATTCAATGGCTTTGGGGCTGTCTATATGTTGACAGAATGGTATGGTGGATGGACAAATGAAGTGGCAAATGGAAGATCTACGTTTGAGTCTTGGCTTCTCCATTTACTAGTTGTCTGACCTTAGGCTTAACTGCTCTGATCTTCAGTTTCCTCATCTATACATTGGAGTTAATGACATCTATACAGCCCATCTCAGAGTGGTTGTGGGGCTCAAAGGAAATAATAATGCAAGTGATTTTCTTTTTTAATCTTAAAGAACTACCAAATGTGAGCTTCTATTCCCTTCCAAAAATAAATGTGAAAGAGGCTCACCCAGATTGTGGAGAGTCAGCAAATACTCTCTAAGATCCTTTCTATCTCTGAGATTCTATGACTTGCATAACAATGTCTTACATGGGCTTTCTTCGGTGATTTCTTCAGTGCAAGGGAATCTAAAACACCATGTTCAGGAGAGTACTGACAAAGCATTATCTCTCCCTGTCTTAGGGGATATAATGAGGTGCTGTGGCCAAAAATATTCATCCTCTTGATGGCCAACTTTCTGCAGAGAAGTTTCTTAACTAGACTTTTCTTGAGACAACAGTCAAAGCAAGTGTGGGTCTGACCATATCACCCTCCTACTCAATAAACTCCAGTGGCTTCTTATTACCTCCAACATAAAATATAAAATTTTCTGCTTGGCTTTTAAGCCCTTCAGAACCTAGTGCCTTCCTATCTTTCTGGTCTTCTTTCTCCTTCTTATTTCTGTCCACATACTCTGAGATCCAAGGATACTGGCCTAGTTGCTGTTCTTCATATATAACATTCCATCTCTTCTTCTCTCTCTCTTTTCTTTTTTCTTTCTTCTTTTTTTTGGTGGTGGGGGGGGTGAAAATCCGGATTAAGTGACTTGTCCAGGCTCACATAGCTAGGAAGTGTCTGAGGCTACTTTTGAACTCAGGTCCTCCTAATTCCAGGGCCAGTGCTCTATCCACCGTGCCACCTACCTGTCCCACATCTCTGAATTTCATATTTTTTTCCACTGGATATTGCCCAAGCCTGGAATGCTCTCCCTCCTTACCCTTCACTTCCTGGCTTACCTGCCTTGCTTCAAAACAGTTCAAATCCCACCTTCTGCAGGAAGCAGTCTTCACCACTAAGGGGCACCTAGGTGGCACAATGAGTAAAGTGCTAGGACTGCAGTCAGGAAGACCTGAGTTCAAACCCAGCCTCAGACATCTATTAGCTGTGTAACCTTGGGCAAGTCATTTAACCCTGTCTGCCTCCGTTTCCTCAATTATAAAATGGGGATAACACAGCACCTATCCCTCAAGGTTGTTGTGAGGCTCAAAAGAGAAAATATTTGTAAAGTGCTTAGCAAAGTGTCTGGCACATGGGAGCTACTTACTATATAATGCTTATTTCCTTTCCCCTACCCAACTGGGAATGACTTCCCTCTGAGGTTACCTTCCATTTACACTAACTATATCTTGTATATACAATTTTTTGGTGTGTTGTCTCCCCCATTATGATGGGAACTGCTTGAAGGCAGGGGCCATGTTTTTGCTTTTCTTGGTATCTCCAGACAGCATAGTGGGGGACAGATAGTAAGAACTTAATAAATGTTTTGTTGACTGACAGCATCTGTCACTGGATTTATATGACAAGTCATTCCATAGCCTTTGAGAATACAGGGCCATCTTCATGCTATGATGATGAATCAAAGGGAGACTGTTAGTGAAGGAAAAAAAAATAAAACAGATAATAATGACCTTGGTTTGAAGAAAGATGCTTTGGAGGGGGTAGACAGTCCTCAAGTTTCCATAATTGGGTAGGCCAGAGCTGTAACTAACCAGGAAAGAAGCATCTGGACACTAAAATTTAAGAAGCATTAATAGCATTTGATCATCAAGAAAAATTATTTAAGATAGGAAATAATCACGTGGCATTCATCTTCCAACCCCCTTGCCCAGACCCCAGGTGAGTGTCTCCTTAAACAAATCATCTTTCCTTTCACCATCCTAGGGTCTCTGACGAAGAAGTCCTGAGGTTTTCCTTCATTCAGTTGAATTTCTTTTAAAAATGATCTGAAGTCGTGTTTCATGATTAACCAGTCACCAAAACTTCTACTTAAGATTCTGAGCTAAGCTTTGCTAGCTCATTTTCCATCTGCAATTAGTTTATCATGACAATCAATCAATAAGCAAGTATTAAGTGACTACTACATCTAGGGCTTTAAAGATACAAATAAAAAAGTGAAACAATCCCTGCCCTCAAGAAGGTTACATTTTACTGGGGGAAATAATATATGTACATAGGTATATATAAGAATTTTCCAGAAAGCAAGATATATTCATATGTAAATATGTGTGTAACCTTAAATGCACAAAAGGAGCACAAGATAACTTGGGATGGGGGGCGGAAGGAGATTTAAAAAGGCTTCCTAGATAAGGTAGTACTAGAGTCTTGACAGACACTAGGATGATAAAAGGATGCTTCATAAACTGTTCTTTCTAGTCTTCCATTAATCCAATTACATAACTTTATCAGACTCCCTTGCATTCTATTTCTTTTATCCTGTCCAGTTACTGTCCCCCAAAAAACCAATAGGCTGAATTGTCTCCTTGGGTTAGGCATTCATTCCCTTCTACTGTGTTGAAACACTAACATGGTTTGAAGGCTGTGACAGTAGAGTTTCTCACTTCACTGAACAGGTAGATGAATAGCTTTTGATTTTTTTCTCCCTCATTGGCAGATAGGACTTGTCAGTGCTCAACTAGAAAAGCTGCCCAAAAGATCATCAGCTTCGAGTCAGGTGTTGTCAGAGCAAAGGGACAGGTAGTCTAGGCTGAACTCCCAAGCAGGAGTCGGGGATGGGAGGATTCTGTGAATACAAATGGGACTGGCAAGTGGACATCCGAGTTAGGAGGCAGGACCAAAGGGTGGCCAGAGGACCAATGGGTGGGAGTTACAAGGAGGTGGATTTCATGTTGACATATGGAAGAACTTCCCAGTGAAGTACAGTAGAAAGAGCATTGGTTTGCAGTTAAGAAACTTAGTTTTAAATCCTGGCCCTGTTATTTAGCATCCATTCAACCTTGGGCCAGTCATTCAACCTCTCTAGGCCCCAATTTCCTCATTTGTAAAATGAGGAAGAGGGTTGAACTAGGTGCTTTCTAAGGTTCTCCTAGTTCTAAATCCCATGGAAACAACCTTGTTATCTGAAAATGGCAGTCTCAATAGGTAGTGAGTTCTTAATCCCTGGAAGTATTCATGAAAAAGCCAGATGGCCATCTTTCAAGGATATAGTCGTGGGCCTTCCTACATTGGTAGGAGGTTGGACTAGATGACTGCTGAGGTCAGTCATCTCTGAACTCTCTCACCCAAATTTACAGTGTCATAGAATCTCAGTTTGAGAGTAAGATATGTTACCACTCAATTAACTGCCCCTCCTCCGTATACCGTGAAAAGAAAGAAAAAAAGAAAGAAATCCCAAAGGAGGGTCCATTTCTATTATCTATTTGGGCAGAGCTTCCTTTCTTGTCAAACAAATCCCCAGTGTACATTTCAGTCTAAAAATCACATTTAAATGTTTGATTCATTGTCGTTACTAAAGGAGAAGGGAAAAAACCCTCCTACTGATGGATGCTCTGATGTGCTATTCAGAAAATGTCTTCGTGCCATTCACCCTGCATTACTATCAAAATTCCTCTCCCCATCTCATGCACTTTTGGAAGGTAAAAAAAATAAAATGCCAGTGAACTAAAAAAAAAAAAAAAAAAGACTCGTTCATAGCAGGGATTATAGAGTCTAGTTAGTTGGGAGAGCTGCTGAATGATTAGTGTTATTCAGGTTGTCTGTTGATTTTAGCTCCAGATTTTTTTTTTTAGTAAACATCATTACATGACAATGTATGTTTTCATTTCTTTCTGAAGAAATGAAAGATGGTTGCTGCAGAAAAGGTGAGTGGAAACATCTTTTTTCCCTCTCACTAGCATCAGGCTGAGGAGCAAACTCCAACTATCAAACAGGGAAGGATGTCCCTGTTCTAGTGGGCAGTCATTTGCAGGACAAAATGATCAGGGAATGAAACATGCATGCAGGTATTAGTCACCAGACTACATGATTCAGCTCTGAAACTTCCAGCCCTGGGCAGAAGAGATTTCTTTAGGGGCATTTCCATGGGCCAGTTTTCAGTTCACTAAACCTTGACAGCCAAACGGAAATTTTCCATGCTTCTCTGTAAAAGGTCAGGAAAACATTTGGCATTATTAAAATTCCACAAAAGGCAGCTGAGCAGAAAATCAGTGGGGAAAGCAAATGTTTGGTTTTTTCTGCATTCACTGTGAGAGGACAGTAAATTAGTACAAAAAAAAGAGAGAGATAATATTTTAGCTGGGCAAATCCCACCCAGCCCCACCCACTACCCCTGAGAAATGCTGCTGACCTGAGTAATCAGGACTGGTATGGATAAGTAGGTTTCTGCAAGAAATTGATTGGGTCTCATCTCTTAGCCCATATTTAGCTCATGCCCTAGATCAATGTTCAAACCATTTGTGTGTGTGTGTGTGTGTGTGTGTGTGTGTGATTTTAGTTGGGCAATGGGGGGTTAAGTGACTTGCCCAGGGTCACACAGCTAGTAAGTGTTATGTGTCTGAGGCCAGATTTGAACTCAGGTCCTCCTGAATCCAGAGCTGGTGCTCTATCCACTGTGCCACCTAGCTGCCCCAGCAAACCATTTCTGATAGACCAAATGACATCTCCTCTTTGAATCTGTTTCTTATCCAAAAAATGAGAGGCTAGGACTAGATCATCTCTGAGGGGCTTTCAAGCTCTAATACCGTGATGTTGTAATCCTAAAATCCTATCAACTGAACCAGAGGTGCCAAGCAGAAAAAGCACTGGCTAGTGAGTCAGACCTGAACTCAAGCCTGGACTCTACTTTTAATAGTCTTGGAAACAAGGGCAAATCACTTTACTTCTCTGAGCCTCAATCAGCTTACTTGTCAAATGGGAATAATAATGCCTTCCCTGCCTCTCTTATAGGATTGTTGCCAGGACCTAATGAGGGAATGTATTCACTCTTGGTTGACATTTTTGGAAGAAAAGAAAGGGTCACAAAATGAAAAGATGGTAGCCTTGCCATTGTTGCATCTGGTTAGTATTGTCTTCAGCTCTGGGATCCACATTTTGGAAAGGATATTGGCAAGGAACAAGTAAGGTAACCTGGATAGAGAAGCTACTTGAAACTGTGCCCTTCAGCTTGATGAAGCAGCAGGAATTTGAGGTTATTAGTCACAGGACCTGGGTTTGAATTCTGTTTCTGGTCTTACTGCCTCTATGATCTTGAAAGAGCAGTTCAGTCCTGCTAGGTCTCAGTTTCTACATCTTTAGAATGCTGGGACTGGACTGGATGATGGCCAAAGTCTTTTCCAACTCCAAGATTGTACGATTCATTTAGCCTAGCATTCCAATCAAAATATTAAGAAGAAGGTTAATTTCTTCTATAAAATGAAGTTATTCTAGAATCAGGGGTGGGGAACCTGTGGCCTCGAGGCTGCAGGTTCCCTTCCCCTGTTCTAGATCAAAGGTGTCAAACATGCTTCCCAAAGTGCAGACTTGAGCCAGATTAAAATGTAATTAGGGAAATTTAAACAAAATAAACAAAAATACAATAAAACATGGATTATGTTAATTTGTGGTTTTCTAAATCAGTATGCATCAGTATCCAGCTGTGATATGTTTCTATTTGAGTTTGACACCATTGGTTTAGGTGATCTCTGGTTTCCCTTCTAGCTCTGACTTCAATGGTCCTAGGAGCCCACAATCCTGGGGTTTAAGATGAGTAGAGATAAAGGAAGTTGTGTCATTATAGGCCCTCCAAAAGGAAATCAGAAAGCATTCACTTTTAGAATCTAAGAGAACTCTAAAATTTCAGAACTGGAAGGGATCTAGAGGGCAGCTAGCCCAACTCCCACATACTATAGAGCCAGAAGGTAAGGACTCCAAAAAGATTTGCCCAAGGCCACAAGGGTAGTGAGTAGCAAAGCTGGGATTCAAGCATCTTGATTCCCTCCTCTACAATGTTCTTTGAACTATACTTGGCTGCCCTAATTAGGCAATGGAATCCTCAATAGCCCCAGGTGTCTCCTCTTCTAGTAAAACCCAGGGCTTGGGGTCTTCTTGGGAGGAGGGAAGAGGGAAGGGAGAGGAGAAAGGGACAAACATTTATGTAGCACAGGGCACTGTGCTAAGTGCTTTACAAATATTACCTCATTTTATCTTACCAGACCTATGTCCCGTTCTTCCAGTCCCAGCCTATCAGGTAAACAAATCCATATATTAGGGGGTGCCAATGGATTGGTGTGTTTTATTTCTTTCATGTAATCTTTTTTGCATTTAAAAAAAAAGACTTCAAACAACACTTTACTCCAAAGGAAGAATTAATTATCCAATGGCACAAAGCATAGGGGATTGAAAGGGTGACTCCTTATGGGTGTTAATTTAACAAGCCCTCATCTTCTGTGGCATCTGAAATGCCCACTATTAAATACGTGCTAAACACACAGGTGGATGGAGAGAGGTGTAGAGGAAAGAAGAAGACCAGGTTCTTTTAAGATAGATGTTTCTATAAATATATTCTGGAATACATATATGTAAATATATATGGGTATATACAGGATGTCTCAAACGTCTTAGTAGGCACTTAATATGCACAAAGATGTTTGAGACATCCTGTATATTTATGTATAATAGAGTCATTGGTGGACAGAGTGCTGGTCACTCAAGCCTGGAAGACTCAGGTCAACTCCCATCTCTGAGTCTTATTAGCTCTTTGACCTTGAGCAAGTCACTGTACCTCTATGTGCATCAGGAAGCTCCCTAGTATTTATCTACTAAGTCATCATCCAAGTTAGTTGGAGTTCTCGCAAGGAATCTCAGATCGTTTCTTTATTTTGAAAATTCAATGATAAATTTAGTGATCTTTACAAAAACATTGAAATCAACAAAATTGACAATAAAGCCATACATAAGACCATAAACATTAAGCAGCAAACAGTTTACTAAAAGCATACATGTGTTTATTATATGAACTTAACTAAATAATGGGTAGCTAGCTGGTGCAGTGGATAGAATGCCGGAGCCTGGAATCAGGAAGATTCATTTCTGAGTTCAAATCAGGCCTCAGATACTTACTAGCTGTGCAACCCTGGGCAAGTCACTTAGCCCTATTTGCCTCAGTTTCCTCATCTGTAAAATTAGCTGAAGAAGGAAATGGCAAAACCACTCCAGTATCTTTGCCAAAAAAATAAAAACAAAACCCAAAAACCCAAGGGATCATAAAGAGTCAGACATGACTGGAAAATGACTGAACAACAACAGAAATATTCTATTACATGGATGTGCCACAATTTTCCCAGTTATTCCCTAAGTCCTTGGCTATATAAGAGCAATGGGACCCTTTGAGCCTGTGATCATACCAAGGACCAGGAACAGAAACAGGGACAGGCTTATTTCAAAGGGCAGCATCTTGGACGTGACTCTTCATTCCACCTTTCTCCCCTTATAAAGTTAATCACCTATAGGAAGGCAAGTGCCTAACCCATGGCCCAGTTCCAGAGAGCTATGTCTTGCCAGAGAAGCATGCACACTGGGTCTGAGCAACTGCTATGGGGAGGCTGCTGTCAGACTATTAAATACTGGAAAAGCAGAGAATTAAGAAAAAGTTTATGCTTACGTTCCCCATGGTGTTTCTAATCACACTGTAAAAATCTCCAGCTCCCATTTCTTTTGATGTTTAGTTAAAGTTCCCAAGAAAATATCACAGAACATCTGATTTCATCCTTCAGCCTAAAAGGTCTTTGCTGTCAAGGGTGGGATCTCATTAAAGGAGAGTGAAAATAGGAGGAATTCAACAAATGCTGATAGAGAGGCTCCAGTAAGGAAATGGGGAAAATTGTTTGGCCACTGCCTAAAATTAAAAGAGGGGAGAGGAAAGGTGGGAGCAGCTAGGTGGTACAGGGGATAGAGTGGTGGGCCTGGAGTCAGGAAGATTCATTTTCCTAAATTAAAATCTGGCCTCAGACACTTACTAACTGTGTGACCCTGGGCAAGTCACTTACCCCTGTTTGCCTCACTTTCCTCACCTGTAAAATGAGCTGGAGAAGAAAATGGCAAACCATTTCAGTATCTTTGCCAAGAGAACCCCAAATGGGGTCATGAAGAGTCTGATATAACTAAAACAATTCAACATTAACAACAACAAAAGAGGAAATCTTGTCTGTCCAAGCCACCTTCTGCTATCCTAGAACCTGCTTTGCATTCTGAATGCTCTTCCCAGTGGTTTCCTATCTGAAAAGGCTAACTTCTTTAGCTGGAACCACATCCTATTCCTTCCTCTCTCCCAGAAAATTTTAATTAGGGGAGCAAGGGGAAGACTTGCAAATTTTGTTAATCAATCAAGTATCCTGGCTCTGTCATCAATTACCTATGTGACTGTGAGCAAGTCAATCCCCTCCTCTGGGCTTCAATTTCCTCATTTTTAAAGGGAACAGGCTGGATTAGATGATCTTCTAAGATCCTTCCAGTTCTGTCATTCTATATTTATGTTCTAAACGCCCTTGATTTCTAACATTCTATGTTCTACGGTACTTTCACTTTGGAGATCACTTGGCCCATGGTCTAAGGCCTCTTCTAGTTCTGACATTTGACATTCTACAGTCGATGATTCCTTGAAGCTCTGACATCCCACAGTCTACATTTTAAGGTCCCTTCTACCTCTAACATTTGTGTACTATGTTCTAAGGTGCTCCCAGCTCTCAGACTCTATAATTCTGGTTCTATGGTCTGTCTCCACAAGTAAGTTTTATGCCTCTTAAAGGGAGGAATTTGTATCTTTGCATCAGAAACAGTACCTGACACAGAGTAGGAATACCAACATAATAATAATAATAATAATAATAAAATAATGAATTTAGTTTTCCAGTTTGCTGGAAAGAATGATTTCCCATTGATAATTGATTATCCAGTTGACTTTCTAAGCAGTATGGTGCAGTAGAAAGATCCCTGATTCTGGGGTCAAAAGATCTGTCTTTGAATCTCACTTCTAATACTTACTACCTGTGTGTCTTTAGTCAGGCCACTTAACTCTCTTGGTCCTCAGTTTTCTCATCTGCAAAATGGAAAGGTCGAACTAGATAACCCCTGAAGGACTTTTCAGCTCTGTATCCATGATCCTATATTGTCCTCTGGATCCTCTGTGAATCTATGATTAAAAGGAGTTGTGAATGGGCCTGATCAAGGGGTTTGCTTGAGCCAGCCACTGATGAGAAAGAATTATTAAAATTTCAGTTTGAAGATTTACGCCTCCAAAATCAGCAAATGCTACCATCAGGGAATGATCTATTTTTTTTTAATCACCTAGACTTAAGAAAGTAATGGGAAAAACACGAATAATGCAGATTAAATCTAAAAGTTGGCAGCTAGGTGGTATAGTGGATAGAATGCTAAACCTGAAGTTCAGAGGACCTGAGTTCAACTTCAGCCTCGGACATTTACTAGCTGTGTGACCCTGGGCAAGTCACTGAACCCTGTTTGCCTCAGTTGCCTCATCTGTAAAATGAGCTGGAGAAGGAAATGACAAACCACTCCAGGATCTTTGCCAAGAAAACCTCAAATGGTGTCATAAAGAGTTGGACAGGACTGGAAACAATTGACAACCACAAAAAACTTAAACGTGTATCATGAGGATATTTCTTTTTTTCTTATTGTTAAACATTTACCAACACACCACCGGCCTGATAACTCCTGAATAAAATGCTTATCAAGGTTCAATCAAATTGCTTAGAGCCCAGACCCTATCTCTGTGTTTGATGATATTTTTATCTGTAAATGGTCCCATTATGGCCCCTCCCCCTGAAAGAGGTCATGATCATGCCTCCTATTTCATAGATTTCATCAGATCAAAGCTGGAAAGGAACTTTAGAGGTCATCCAATCCAATTTCCTGATTTTATTGAGGTCCAGAGAGAGAAAGTTACTTGCCCTTTATCCCAAATCTAGTAAGCAACAGGGCTGCGAATTGATCTCAGATCCTCTAAATCTCAGTACAGAGCTTTTTTCACCAGATCGCCTTGCCTGGTTATTGGGCAGAGGGAATGGAAGGAGGAAGGAGAAGGTAAGATAGAAGGTCATACAGAAAATGTTTAGTAGGATTCACACCTGAAGCTATGGAAGGCTTGGCACCTTAAGCAGTCTGGACTGGGGGAGGAGCAAGGGAAGGAAAGGGGTTCTACATCTCATCCTTACCTCACTTTGCTCTTTCAGGGTCCCAGGATAGGTACAGGCAGTGACTAATGGCCCTGAGAATTGTACCTAGATGTTGGCCACTGCCACTCCAGATCTGTGGAGATGCTAGAAAAGGCAGACAGAATCTCTGCTACTCTTGGGAAATTTGGAAATTTTCTAGATTTTGTTTTCTTATTTTTTTCTTGAAAAAAAAAAAGAGCTTGATTTTCCAGTGTATGTTCATTTTGCTTTGTCACCAGCACCTGACAAGCCTCCCCACATTTAGCCTAGGAGTCAGCCTGCTCTACTGATGCAGACCAATGAGGCAAGAATAGAAAAAAAGATGTTGGAGAGGAAAGGCCCAACTCTATCCAAACAGCTAACACAGACTGGGAAGAAGTAATCATATTCTAATTGACTATTCTCTAATGGAATCAATTAATTTGCAGCCACCAAAGCATCAGCTAATTTGTGGTTAATGGTGTTTAAAAGATAAACAACATAGATTAAATCTATTGATTCCAATCCCCCTTTCTATTCTGTCAGTGATGACTGCTCTGCACCCCTGTTATGTCCATTTTGTAAATGAAAAAGATGAGGCAAGTATACTTCAGAAAATCAAAGATACGTTCCTAAAAGAAGCAGAGACTCACATGAATGGGATGAACGTCCAGGTAAATTAAAAATAAAATAATCTTAGAGCATCTAATGCAATCCTTACCTGAAACATGAATCCACTTTATAATACCCGTAACAAATAGTCAACTAGATTCTGATTAAATATCTCTACTATTAGAAAATTCACTAACCCATCTCCATTCCCAGAAGCAAACTCACTCTATTTTGGGGTAGCTCTAATTGCTTAAATATGGCAAATGGATTATCTAGCTAACACACTAACCCAATGGCCCTCCCAGTACTTTGATATAAATTCATAACTGACCCTAGCTTATGTGTAATATTTTTTAATTGTTCTTAATCTTTCTATCTCTATATTTCAGTATAGGAATAGAGTGCATGACATCAAAGTTAGCTATCTCACTGATGGCAAATTCTTCAATTTGAAAAGGCTACAAGCCAAGCCCAAAGTGGAGGGAGTGTTGTTGCATGATTTTTTGTTTACAGATGATTGTATGCTCAGTGCAGCCTCTGAAGATGAGATGCAACAAAGTATGGATCATTTCTCTGCTGCTTGTGCTAATTTTGGTCTAACAATTAACACCAAGAAAACACCATCAACTACCTCCATCAATTCCATGATGGTGTTCCACCAACTAGCACCACACCACCCATATGTGGAACCATTGGTTACAGCAAATGGAGAAAAAGTTTTGAATGCTGTGGATAAGTTTGCTTACCTTAGCAGTATGCTTTCGAGGGGTGTACACATTGATAATGAGGTTGACACACGCGTTGCCAGAGCTAGCTCAGTGTTTGGGAGGCTCTGAAGGAAAGTGTTGGAGAGAAGAGGTATTAGGCACCTCCAAAATGTAGGTCTACAGAGCCATTGTGCTGACCTCATTGTTGTATGCCTATGAACCCTGGACAGTATACTAGTGCCATGCCAGGAAACTGAATTGCTTCCATTTGAATTGTCTTAGGAAAATTCTGAAGATCACCTGGCAGGATAAGATACCAGACAGTGAGATCCTTTCTTGAACTAAGCTGCCAGGCATTCAAGCTCTGCTTCAGAGAGCTCAATTCTGATGGGTTGGCCACATTGTTCGAATGCCAAACATACGCTTGGCTAAAAGACTATTTTATGGAGCACTCACACAGGGTGAGCACTCACGTGGTGGTCAGAAGAAGCGATACAAGGACATTCTCAAGGTCTCTCTTAAGAACTTTGGAATTGATTGTATGACCTGGGAGACACTGGCACAGGACCGCCCAGAATGGTGTGCCTTCATCAGAGAAGGTGCTGTGCTCTTTGAGCAAAGCAGAATTGAAGTGGCTCAAAAGAAACGCAAGATGTTCAGATTTAGAGAATCCACTCCAAATATTCACATGAACTATTTGTTCCCAACCTGTGGTAGAGCATTCCAAGCTCATATTGGTCTGATCATCCACAGTCAGACTGCATTGTAACTTGACTCTGACATAGTGATGTCATTTTGGTCTTCTTAGAGAACTAAGGATAACAGCCACAACCATAGGAGTAGAGTATAAGAGATTCCTAGCAAATGTTTATTGAATGTGACTTTAACTTAATTTACTGCCTTCCCCCTCTTCATTGTGGAAGCTCCACACCAGTCAAACCTTATCATTGATTCTCTGTACAGATGAGGTTCATCATATCTATTCCTTTCTTTACCCTGTTCCTACCCTGAATACCCTGCCCATTCCTCTCTACCTGTTGAAATCTGCCCATCATTGAGGGCTCAATCAATGAACAAACATTTGTTAAGGCTTACTAGGTGCTAAGCCCTGGGCTGAGTGCTGGGGATACAATGAAAGAAAAAAATAGTTGCTATCCTCAAAGAGATTTTATTCTAATGGGAGAGATAACATGTAAATAAATATATAAATAAGAAGATATACATTTTTCCTACATACTCATATACATATAGATAGATATAGATTCACATATCTATGTATATGTGTGTATGCATACACATATACTTTATGTATATATACACATATATTTCATTTATATATACATATACATAATATGTATACATGCATTCACACATACATACACAAAAGACAGAGAGAGCAAGTAAAAGGAAGATAATTTCAGAAACAAAGGCTCAAGTGATTGGTTGGACAAGGGAGGGTCTCCTACAGATGACAACATTTGAACAGAGTCAACATTTGAGCTAGAGAGCATTTCAGGCATGAGGAAACGGCCAATGCAAAGGCACAAAGATGGGAGAGGAAGGAGGAGTTATCTTCTTCAAGTCACAGGAAGCAGACCAGTATCAGTGGATCATAAACTGCAGGGAGGTAAAATGTAAGAAAGCAGGAAAGGTGGGAAGGGGCCGGGTTGTGAAGAGACTTCAAATACCAAACAAATACTCTTAGGAAAACTTTTAGGAATACCCTAGGCCTTCAATGACTTGCTATAGATCACAGGACTTATATTTAGAAGAGACTTTAAAGATTTTCCAACCCAAAATAATTCCATCCAATTCAACAAACTCTTAACAAATGCCTAACATGTCTAGAGAGCTTTGCCAGGTGCTAGAAGAACAAATACATGCACAAATAAAACAGCTCTATTCCCTCAAGGAGCTTATATGCTATTGAGGATATATAATAAGTACACAAATCAGTAAATACAACATAATTTGATTAGTGAAAGAATATTAATGACCAGAGGAGATCATAGAAGGTTTCTCAGGTGAAGTGGCACATGAGTTGAGTTTTGAAAAAAGAACAGTGATTCTGAAAAGTGAAGGTGAAGAGGGTATGTGTCCCAGACACTGGTTACCGATGCTAATTCATGGGGACAGGAAATGAAATGCTGACTTCCAGGAACCGCTTGCCTGGAATATAGAGTTCATGAAGGTGAATAATATAAAATAAGTGTGGAAAGGTAAGTTGGAGTCCAATTTGCGAATTTTGCAGATAAGGAAATGGGCCCCCAGAGGGGTCCCTACTTGCTTAATAGCACTCAAGTAGTAGAGAGCAGAGCCAGGGTTGGAAGCCAGTGACTCTGATGCCAAAGCTAGTGCTCTTTCTACTATATCACACTGCAACTTGTTCATCTCCTCTCCTGCATTATTCTATTTTATGTTGTACCTCCCTGGATAGACTATGAACCTCCTGAAGGCAAACCTGCATCTTATACCTTGTGCCTATCACTTGCAAAGGATTGTTGTTGGTGTTCAGCAATTTCAATCTTTCTGATTCTTTATGACCCTATTTTTGGAGTTTTCATGGCGAAGATACTGGAATGGTTTGCCATTTCCTTCTCTAGCTCATTTTGCAGATGAGAGAACTGCAGCAAACAGGGTTAAGTGACTTGTGCAGGACTATTCACATGGTAAACAACTCAGGGTAGCATCAAAGCTTTGCTCTTGGAGTCCTGGGCACAGGTCCTAACCCCAACACTTACTAGCAGTGTAACTTTAAGCAAGTCACTTAACCTCTCTGAGACTCAGTTTCCTTACCTTTCAAAGGGGGTAAATGATACTCTCACTACCTATCCATAGGCTTATTTTGAGGAAAGCACATTATAAACCTCAAAGTACTGTATAGAAATGCAAGCTCACAAAAGCTTAAAGTAAGAGGGGACCTCAGGGTTGTCCTGTTCAGCCCTTTTTAAATAGGAATCCTTTCTGCACAACTTTTGACTGTCTCTCATCTAGGCCTCTTTTCTTCTCAGCAGTGGCTTTGAGATAGCATCAACAAGTCCCTTTATCAGCAGCCTAGGAGTGTAATTCACCTGCACCTGGAGATTTGAATTCATTTAAAAGTAATTGGCACTCTTATTTACCATTTAGTTTCTCTCTAAATGTTATAGAATATGTAGATATGTGCCATTGAACAAAGGAATATTGATCTGGTTCTTAAGACCTGGACTCCCCTCGAAGTCCTTACACCAACCAGCAGCATGTGTCTGAGGAACTGATTCAGCCCTCTAGGACCCCAACTTCTCCATCATGGACCCATAATATCACCACATGGGACCAATAATATCACCTTGCCTACATAATTACTGTGAGAATCAGATGAGGAGGAGGGTAATAATTAAATGAGAATTCTAGTTGGTTGGTTCTCATTAAGTTTTTCTGTTGTGGCTTAAGATCTTTATTTAATAAGCAGGTATCCAAACCCATGGTGCTCTCCTTAATCTAAGTCACATTCCATTACCTTTTGACTTTATTCAAAATGTTCTTCCCTTGCCCTATCTATCCCTTCTATTCCCACTGACTTGGCACCAGTGTGTTGGCTACAGTGGGTGTTCAATCAATGTTTGTTGGCTGGAATTTAATATGAGATGGGTCATTATCAGTAAAGGACTTAATTTACTTCCTTTTATGTAAGGAAGTGTTTGCACACTGAAAAGGGTGCCATATCCCTGAAATTAAGCAGCCTCCAATGTGATGGGCAGATCTTCTTTGGGGAGAAGAAAGTGGGGGAATGGGTTATAAAAGGGCACGGACCAGAACTATAAAAGGTCAAAAGGCAGCGATGGGTAGAGGACTCCACCACTGGAAAGAGAACCCACATGGATGAGATAATAGGTTCCATAAAATATTGAAAAACAAGTATGATTAAGTGCAAGATATCAAAGTGGTCTGCATACCAAAGGATAGATTTCAGAGACTAAAAACCCTGTCATTACTATAGTCTTCTTAGACCAACCCAGGACGAAGAAACATCATGTCAACTGAGACAAAAGATGCTAATATATGATTCCCCCCTTTCCAAGAACACATAACTATGTATCATTTTATTTATTCCAGTTGCTCTTTGTAAATAATTCCACCTTGAAGAGTTATTAAATACTCTCTATACATTGTTTGAGTGACTGATTTAAATGCCACATGATATAGTTGAAGAAGCACTGTGTTCAAAGTCAAAAGATTTGGATTTTAGTCCTGGATTGGTACCTAACTCACTGTCTAACCTTGGGCAACTTTCTTAACCTCTCTGATTCGTAGAGATCATCCAAGATAAGGCAACTAGAGTCTCTTCCAAGACTAAGATTATACACTTACTGCACAGATATCCCAAAATGCCCTGAGATGTGATCACTATGGTGATTTTTCTTATTTTTATTCCTGCCAATCACCTCCCAACCCCAGGGGAGGGGATTCTGTGATCTTTCTTGGCAACCCATTCCTGTTTCTAAAAACACTCGTTGCCAGGGAGTTCTTGATTTCTAATCCAAGGCAACATCCTTCAACTCAAGCTCATTTTGTCTGGAACCCAACTTGGCAAGGACAAAGAAATGTAGCCTGAGATTCCAGAAGAACATGGAAAGACTTGCATAAACTGATGCTAAGTGAACTGAGCAGAACCAGGAGAACATCACAGTACACAGTACACAGTAACAGCAACATTGTGCAATGACCAACTTTGCTCTTCTCAGCAATGCAATAATCTAAGCCAATTCCAATAGACTTATGATGGAAAATGCTATCCACATCCAGAGAAATAACTGTGGAGTCTGAATGTAGATAGAAGCGCACTATTTTCTCTCTTTTTTTTTCTTTTTCCTGGTTTTTCCCTTTTGTTCTTATTCTTCTTTCACAATATGAAATGGAAATTTGTTTAACATGATTGTACATGTATAGCCTATATCAGATTGTATACCATCTTGAGGAGGGGGGCAGAAAGGGAGAAGGAGAAAATTTAGAACTCAAAATCTTATAAAAGTGAATGTTGAAAACTAAAAATAAGTAAATAAATAGATGAATAAATAAACAAATAAATAAGATTTTAACAAATGCAGCTTAGTGTTATATTGGCCTTCACCTGATGGACAAAGCTCATTGACCAAAGTATAACCTTAGCATCTCCAATACTATCTGAGAAGGCAGAATATTTGACAGCAGAAAAACCTGCTAGAATCACTGACTCCATGATAGGAAATGCCGTCATTTCAAACCCCCTCTCCTTCCCCTCACCCCTGTATTTCTTTATGACCAACATCTAGTTTGCAGGAAGGTGACTGTTATGAATAGGCTCTGTCACAAGGACAGTCAAAGGCAGAAATTATGTCAACAATCTATCCATTTAATCTTTTTTCTTGTAAAAACATTTCTAGTGTCATAAATCCCTTTGCTCTAATTCATTCTCTCTAGTTCCTTTCTGAAGTAGGAAATAAGATGACCTGAAAAGTATTTAACCCCATTTTCCAGATAAAATAACAGACCTAAGGAGGTTGAATGATGGATCCAGGCTTGTATAGCAAGCAAAGCAAAGTCTGGGGCAAAATCCAGACCACTCTATTTCCACTCTGGCTTACTGTCCACCACCTCCCTTCATGTCTCTTCTCTATTTGAATACTAAGTTGTAAGCTACACAAGCAGGGACCACACCTTTGTATTTCTCCACCAGGATCCAGGACAGAGCCTTGACTGGAATAGGCATTCAATAAATGCTAATGAATAAGTGAATGAAAACATTTAAAAGGATAGTATTCTTTACCTTGGCATTCATTTATTTATTCATTCCCCAAACATTTATTGAGCATCTATTTTGTTTGCAGGACTGTGCTGGGGTACTATGGACAGTCCTTGGCCTCAAAGAATTTATAGTCTAATGGGGAATGATGGAGATAAGAGAATTCAATTCAATTCAACAAGCATTTATTAAATTTTCCCTCTACATTTCCTTTTCCTGGCTTCCTTCAAGACTTAGCTCTAGTCTTACCTTCTGCAAGAGGCCTTACTTGACCCTCCCTCCCCCATTGAAAGTGCCTTCCCTCTGAGATTATCTCACATTTACAATATATCTTGTATGTACATAGTTGTCTGGCCCATTAGAATGCAAGCTCCTTGAGGACAAGGACTGTGCATTTGACTGTATTTGTATCCTCAGTGCTTAGTACAATCAGCTGAGAGGGGTCAGTAAATGTTACACAGTCAGCGTGTGAGGTAGGATTTGAACTCAGGTCTTCTAGACTCCAAGTCCAATGCTCTATCCACTACTCCACCTACCATACACGATTTCACAGAGAACTCATACAAGACAAGTACTCACATGGAGGTCAGAAGAAGTGATACAAGGATACTCTCAAGTTTTCTCTGAAAAATTTTGGAATCAATTGTGAGACACGGGAGATGCTGATACAGGACCACCCACCAACAGAGAAGGTTCTGTGCTCTAAGAGCAAAGCATAATTGCTGTAGCTCAAAAGAAACATTCAATGAACAAATTTAGAGACATCTCCACCCAAGTGTTCATATGGACTATTTGTGTCCAATCTGTGGTAGAATCTTCTAAGCTCATATTGGTCTGATTAGCCACAACCCAATGCACTATACCTTGACCCCAAAATAATGGCATCATTTTGGTCCTCTTCTAGCACAAAGGACATCAACCAACCAGCTAAGCACAATGCCTGGCACTTATTTAATCTATTGGTGATTTCCAATTTATCTTGTATAGAACTTGTACGTACATAGCTGTTTGCATGTTTTCTCCCTAATTAGAATGTGAGTTCCTTGAGAGCAAGGACTGTCTTTTACCTTTCTTTGTATCCCCAGTGCTTGCCACAAGGCCTGACACATAGTAGGCATTTAATAAATGTTTATTAACTGACTGTGTTGAGGGCACTGTATGAGGTAATTAATATATAAAGACCAAAATGAAAAACAATCCCTTCTCTCAAAGAGCTAACATTATAATAGGAAAAGATAAGATAAACATAAAGCAGAATGTGATCAATATCACAAGCTGCATACAAAAATGAGAGGAAATCCAGGTACAATGGAAAGAGTATTATTGGTTTTAGAATCAGAATTCTTGGAATTCTGCCACAGTTCTGACACTAACACTGGCTAGCCATGTGACCTCAGGCAAATCACTTAACCTCCAATTCAATATATTAAACATTTATTAAGTGTCTACTGTGTGCCAGGCACTTTGCTAAGCCCTGGGGATAGAATTAATTTTTAAAAAGTTCCCTGCCCTCAAGGAACTTACAATCTAACTAAGGAGACAACACACAAAAGGAAGCAATAAAGGAGAGATGGGACACCAGGGGGAGCACCTTATTTTATGGAGTTGAAATAGTTTTTCAACTAGGGAGGGCAGGAGTGACAGAGTGGAGTAAATCCAAAAGTTTCTGCCCCCTATAAAGGAAGGCATTGGGAGGAGTTTGGTTCTCCATCCTTCAGCCCTCCAATCAGAGGTGAGAGAAGGTGAAGAGGGGTGGTATCAGTCAAGACTTGAGTTAGTAGCATGGTGATGAAAGAAGAGGCAATGAGCTTCACCTGGTAGGGGCATCTTGCTCAGTAGAGTTGAAAAATCCAGGCAGGGCAGCAGATGAAGAATGGAACAAGCCTCTACCAAGCTTGTTTTTCCTTATTTATAATATGGGACTAATAATCCCTACCCCTCTCTATCTCAAGATGGTTGTAAAAATTACATGGATTGACTTATTTTAATTTTACCTTTTTTAAATTGGTGTATCCCTAGGGCATTTGTTGAATTGAAATCACAAGGACCTAAAGAAGAAGCATTTTTCATCTAAGTGACCTCATGAACTAACCTTTACCACAGATTCAGAACTAGAAAGGGTTGGATACCCAGCTTCCCCAAATTACAGATGAGAAATCCAGCGGTTAATTAGCTTAAAAAATCAGCCTGCAGAAAATTCATTTAGGAGTTATAGGGAGGTGGGCAAGGAAGTGGTACAAAGTACACTATGACCATGGGTATCATTGCTCCAGGAAAGAGGGTGACCCAACTTTGGGAGAGACTGACCCTCAACCCAATGAGGGTTTGAGGGAAGGTAGGTCCCCAGAATAGGATTATCACTACAATAGCACCTCAGAAGTAGAGGTGGGGATACAATACCAACTGCTGGAAGACTGTGAGGGAGGCCAGGTATGGAGACAGTCATCACCATGGGGAAGAAGTAAGTCATACCCAGGGCAAAGACTCATTCACCTCCAGCCAGTCATGGTACTAGAAGAAGCTGAGATCCACAGAAGGTACTGTGGTGCAGTGGAAAGACCACTAGGTTTAGAGTCAGGGAATCTGGGCTCAAATCTTAGCTGTGCTTTTTAAACATCTGTGGTGATTCACTGCCTCAGATTTCTCAGAAACTGAGGAGGTTGGACTGGATAACAATCTATATTTCTAGAACTGGAGAAACTACAGAGTCACAAATCGTTTGTCTCTAATATGCCAAATAGGAAAATGACAATTGTTTGAGAAGTTTACAGGAAAACAAGCCTGTGAATACACTGCTGGTAGAGCTGTGAATTGGTTCTGCAATTCTGGAAAGCAATTTGGAACTATGCCCTTAAAGTCACCAAACTATCAAACCAAACTATTGCTTTTTTTTCCCAGTAATACCACTACTAAGCTTATATTCATAAGAGATCAAAATTGAAAAGGTCTCATATGCACAGAAATATTTGTAGCAGTTTTTTTTTTTATAATAGCAAAAAAAACCCTGGAAACTAAAGAGGTACCTATCAATTAGGAAATGGCTAAACAAATTGTGGCATATGGGTGTCATAGTATTAGAGTTCTATAAGAAATGGCAAAAGCGACGGGTTCAGAGAAATCTTTGAAGAGTTGTATAAACGGATGCATAGTGAAGTGAACAGTACCAGGGGAAAAAATTGTGCTACAGTAGTATAAAAGAAGATAACTTTGAAGGACTTAAAACTTTGATCCATGCAATGACCAACCATAATTCTAGGAGATGGATGATGAAGTATCCTGCCTACCTCCTGAAAAAGAGATGATAAACTCAAAGTAGAGAATGAGACTTGTTTTTGGACACAGACAGTGTGGGAATATATTTTGTTTGACTCTGCATATGTTACAATTTTTTTAAATGGGGGAGGGAAGCGGGAAGGAGAAGGAAGATTTAAGATAGGGTACTCACCCCCTAAAAATAGAGGGAAAAAAGATGGACATTGAAGCATTTTTTTAATTTATAGAAAAGAACAGAGTGGAGGCTAGGAGGAAACAGAAAAAGAAGGCAGTTTTGAAACTCATATGTCAAATTTATCATATATTTAAAAGAAAAAATGCCTCATATAATAGAAATTCACAGCTTTAAATACTCTTTTTTTATCTTTTCAATTTGAAATGTGAAAATGCTTGTTTTATTTAGTATTTAAATTCATAATTTTAAAAATTAAAAAAACAACCTAAATCATTTGCCTCTGATCTCAAGCCCAACATGAGTCAAGTGCTTCTGTAGAGCTTCTGGAATATACTTTTACCAGTTTCTCTTCTCCTCCTATTGGAGTTCCTTCTTTCCATCATCCATTCACTTTGATTATCCAATTGGCATGAACAGGAAAAACCCAGTGGAAATCATCCTAATTCTGTAATTGCCTGAGTGGTTTGCATGGAGTGTTCAGGGAGGACTACAACCTCTGGTGAAAAGGCTTGCTGAGCCCTTCTCAGGGCTGCTTATCCACCTTTGGTATCCATCTTTCATCCAACTCTCACCTGTGGCTCCAAGAAGCTGTAGCATGTGCAGCAGCCACACCCCAGTAGGCAGATGGGCTAAACCATGTTGAGGGTACCTGACAAGCCTCAAACCCATTGGTGAGTTAAGGGGACGTCCACCCCAAGCATGTGAAGACTTCCCTTGGTGAAATGAGTAGACGAGAACAATTTTTTCCAATGGCCATGAAAGCTGTTGAAGTAAGTATTGTAGAGAGCTTAGAACTTCCTTAAACATCTAAGACACAAAGTTCATCCACTGCATCCCAGGTCACTGCCAGTCATCTTACCTTTTGTCTTGCCACTGGACTTTGATGACTGAGGAAAAGAGTGAGGCTGACAATTTTGTGCAACTCTGCTTCACTTAAATCCAGTTCACACACAAGTCAAGACATGCCATTGGTCCTAGTCAATTGCACCAGAACCAGCCTCTAACCTGGGGTTGGCCAGAGCCAAAAAGAGCAGGCCAGAGGCAGGTGTGTCAGGGATTAAACAGAAGTTTAATTAATTCCAAAGTGAGGAAACTGCTTGGGAGCAGAAGCCCACCCCTCCTGAGAAGGAGGGCTTAACATGCTGGGGCAAAGGCAGGTCTTATATACATAAAAACCACAAGTGGGCTGGACCATGACACAATCTTCTTACCAGTTCCCACAGCAGGCTCATGCGTGGACAATGCAGGTGCTCTTGCAACCTATGGGAATAGTTCTTAAGTTGCTTGTCTTAAGTCTTAAAAGGTGTTGAGCCTTGTGATTATTTAGCAGGGTACAGAACCAAAGTTAGTATGGCAGGAACAAGAGTGCAGATCCTGGTTCGGTTCACTTAGCAGTTACAAGAAACAGGGATTATGAGCATGTCAAGAGACCTGATGGATGGCTTTAGGCTGCAAAATCATAAATCCTTCAGCCAACACCTGGTGCTGGTCAAAGCAATACACTTTGCCAGTGGGTGAGATCATCCAGAGAGCAAAGGATTGTTGTTATGCCAAGCTCAGAGCACCTCTTTGAAGGAAAAACAATTGGCTGAGTCACCTTACCAATGTGCTAGCTAATGAGGAGGAAAGCTTGTCCTAAACTCATCTTAGGAAAATATCCCAAATGAATGGCATATTCAAAGACATGGATGGGCCACAATCAAAGAGATCTGGAAGTTATAAAGTCACCTAAGGACAGGAAATCCAGGGAGGTGATGTTGCAAGAGCCCCAGTACGTAGAGTTTCCAGGTGCAGGACAATAGCCAATTGATCAGTTAGTCAAGAAACCTTTAGAAAATAGAATCACAAATTTTCAGAGTTTGGAGAGACTTTAGACACCATCTAGTAGAATCATCTCATTTCCTCAGATGAGGAAAGTGAGGCATAAAATGGCTAAGGAATCTGTGCACACCAATGCCCAGCTCAAGAATCTTCAAAGGCTCTCTCTGCCTCCTAAACAAAATACATATTCTTTACTTTTGTGTCTAAAGACCTTCACAGTGTGACTCCGGCCTGTCTTTTCAGACTTGTATCATATTACTGCCTTTCTTACCTTCCACACGCTAGCTAAAGTGCCCTGCTTGCCAATCCCTAAACTCAGCATTCCATATCCTCTTGCTTCCATGCCTTGAAGACCAGTTCAAGGAGGGGAAACCTACTACCTCTTGAAGTAGCCCATTCCACTTTTAGACAGGTCTACTTGTTAAGAAAATTTTCTTGACATCCAGGCTCTTCACAATTTTCACCCATTGCTTCTGGTTCTACTCTCTAGGGTCTAATCTAATCTTATCTCTGCATGACAGCCCATCAGATACTTGAAGACAGCCATCATTTTCCCATCCTCCCCTGAGAGTTTTCTCTTCTCCAGGCTAAACATGCCAAATTCCTTTAGCTAATGCTTATATGACATGGACTCGAGGTTTCTTAGATTACCATTACCCTGTTTTCTCTCCTCTGGACATTCACCAACTCCTCAGTGTCCTTCTTAAACCATGGTGGCCAGAACTGAACACAATACAACACATGAGGTCTGATGAGGTCAGAGTACCATGATTCTACAACCACCATGTTCCTAGAAATGATGCCTTTCGTAATAAAATACAAAATTATGTTAGCCTTTTTGACCGCCACATCACTGCTGACACATAATGAGCTAGCAATTCACTAAAACTCCCCAATCTTTCCTACTCTCTAATTATTCCTTCTCCATGTTGTATTTATAAAGTTGATTTTTATGGTCCTCAAGTGCAAGACTTTAGATTTGTCTCCATTGATTTTCATCTTCTTAGATCCAGCCCAAAGTTCTATCTCAGAGTTCAGCAAACTCCAGCCTACTTGTTTTTGTATGGCCCATGAGATAATAAAACTTTATTTTAAAATATTAAAACCATTCTGAGTCTGTAGACTACATAAAAAAAGGGGATGGGGGAATCAGGCAGGATTTGGCACCAGGACTTAGATTCTGGACCCTTTTTAGCCTTTCTTTTGTATCCTAACTGTCATATACACTGTGTTATGGGATACTCCCTCCCAGCTTTGTGTCACCTACAAATTTAATTAGCATGCCAACTATATCTTGATCCAAGTTATTGATAAAAATGTTAACTAGCATAGGGCTAAGTCCAGATCCCTGTGATACTTCACTAGAGATCTCTTGCCATGTTGACACTGAACCACTAAAAACCACTCCTTGAGTCTAGCCATCCAACCAGTTTGAAATCCCTCTAATTGTATTATCATCTAGTCTCCATTTCTCTAGCTCCTCTATAAGAATAGTATGACATATATATGTATGTATGTATGTATGTATGTATATGTATAAGTAGTCAAAGAATATGAAGTTTTCAAAAGAAGAATTGTGAATGATAAATGACCACATGAAAATATGCTCCAAATCACTAAAAGAATTGCCAACTAAAATAACTTTGTGGTTTCAGCTCACACTCAACAAATCATCTTGAAATCACATAAGAAAAGTTACTGAACTATTCATACCCAGCAATCCTGGGCAAATAATCCAAGGAAGTCTTAATTCTTAATTCTGCAATACTTTGCAAAACTGGATACTCTCTGGAAGCCACCTAAGTCCTCCCCTTTATTTACTAACATACCAATAGGTGAATAATCAGATTCCATATTAGTCAAATAAATATCCCAGGAGAAAGGCAGCATTCTACCAGGGGAAAAAAAAAAAAAAACATCAACCTTGGAATTATAAGACTTGACTTCAAATCCTGCCACTGACTTGTTGCATGATCATGGCCAAGTCATTTAACCTTTATGGGCCCGCATTTAGAGATGGCCATCTCTAAAGCATTGGAATTGAACCAGTTCAATCGAACCAATTGAACCAGAGCTCTAAATTCTATAGTCCTGGATCAGTACAAAATCTGAAGTAGTGACTTTCTTTCTAAAAGATTCTTTTCAAGGTGGTCTCTAAGGTCCCCTCCAGTTCTAAATCTATGGTGCCATCATTTTCAAACTGAAGATCAACTAGTCTATTTATTTTTATATATTGGGAAACTGAATCCCAGAGAGATTAAAGTGACTAACCAAAATTTGCTGGGCAGTGAGGTGGTGCAGGACATAGAGTGCCAGGCCTGGAGTTAAGAAGACTCATCTCCCAAGTTCAAATCTGGCTTCAGAAACTTACTGGCTGTGTGACCCTGGGCAAATCACCTAATCTCTGTCTGCCTTAGTTTCCTCAACTGTAAAATAAGGATAATAAAAAGTGCCTATCTTGTAGGGTTATTGTGATGATCAAATGTGATAATATTTGTAAAAGCACTTAGCACAGTGACTGACACATAATAAATGCTTTTTTCTTACCCTTCTTTACATTACAGGCTTTTCTCCGCCTCATTCCCAAATTGAAACCTCATTTGTGACCAAAAAAAAAGCAGATAAGCAAAAAACAACAGTGAATACATTTGACACTACAGAGCACATATTCTTTCCTGATAGTCCCCAATCTCTCTGCCAAGGGGGAGGATGAATTTCAGTGTCTGTCCTCTGTAACTGTGGTTACTTTTTCAGTTACTCAGAGCTCAATTGTCTTTTACTGATCTTTTCATTTACACGGTACAAGTGACTGTGTCTATTGTTCTCTTGGTTCTGCTTATTTCAGTGAAGCTGTTCATATAAACCTCCCCAATTTTCTCTGAATCCCCCATATTCATCACTTCCTCTGACACAGTAATATTCCATTACTTTCCTAAACCATATTTTTTCAGCCATCTACCAAATCAATAGACACTCATTTTGTTTCCATTTTTTTGCTACCAACATTTTTTTTTACTATCACCAAGAATGATGCTACAAATATTTTGTTATATCTTGAATTTTTGTTTTCATTTTGACTACCTTGAAGAATAAGTTCAGTAGTGCAGTGACTGGATCAAAGGGTATAGACATTTAATAATTTTTTTCCTGGCATAATTCCAAATTGATATGCAGAATGCCTGGCTATACAATTCACTGCTCCACCAACAGTGCATCTTTATGCCTACCTTCCTGTAGTACTTCCAACATTCGCTATTCCCGTTTTTTTGGTCATCTTTGACAATTTGTTGGGCATGAGATAAAACTTTGTAATTTGTGTTCCCTGAATGATTTGGAGCATGTGTCTATATGGTCCTTTATGGGAGGCAATTCTTCTGAAAACTGTTTATATCCTTTGTTGTTAGAAAATGAATTTTTGTGCTATAGATTTGTGCCAACTCCTCATATATTTTGGATATCAAATTTTTGTTGGTGATATTTGATACAAATATTTTCCCTACTCTACCATCTCTATTCTATCTTTACTGGTTGATTTTATTGGACAAAAATTAACCTTACGTAGTCAAAATTGCCAATTCATCTTTTATGATCTTCTCTTTACTTCCTAGCCATAGTTATGAAAAGTACCTGATCTCATAATCTTCAAATTTTTGTATGGCATGATCCCCCTTTCTTTCTGAAACTGATGCTGACAGCAGAAATGCCTTACCGTTCTCCCTAAGTGAACTTTCAAAGATTTTCAACTGTCTCCATCAAATTCAATGGCAGAAACAAACCATAGGATTTCAATGTTATTTGAGCATTTCAGCGTTATTTAAGTTATTTGAGCTCCCCTTGCAAGCTGAACAAAATCCCCTCTTCTCTGTTGAGGCAGGAGTGTGTTTTCTCCTTCAGGTTCTGACTAAGCATCAATGACTACACAAGAACAAAAGTTCCTGAACTAGCCAAGACAATTAGCAGTGAAGAAACCCAGGACTACAGTGCTTGACCAGTTCAAAGGGGAGAGGGAGTGCTCTGGAGTCCTACACTTCTGTTTGAGCCTTCAAAAGTCCGGTCTTCAGACCCAGAATGTCAATTGCAGAATAAAACAGATTTTTTACGGGCTGTCAAAGTCTTGGCTGAAAAAGAAAATAATTACATCATCTGGTGCTTTTTCATCAGACCTGCTTCAGCCCAAATGACAGGAGAGATATAAAGTGTTGGTGAATAAAGGGAGTAGTACTAACAGTGAAAAGGGAAGAGATAAATTGAAATTAGATTTTAGAAGAAGCACTTGTCAGAACATTAAGAGAGGCTGGGACAAGTATTGGACAGAGCATTAGGCTTGGAGTTGAGAAGACATGGGTTCAAATCCTGACTCAGACACTTACTAGCTGGATCTTTCCAAGTAAGTCACCTAACCTCTTTGTGCCTCAGTTTCCCAATTTGTAAATGAAGGGAATTGGACTTGGTGGACTTTAAGGTCCATTCAAGTTCCAAATATATGATACTATAACCAGTCAGATACTTGGATTAGTCAGTAACCAATTATTAATTGTACCGGGCAATATGTGTACTACGTGCTGCAGAAACAAAGCAAAACAAGACAGTCCCTGCCCTCTAGGAACTTAACAACCATGTCCAAACAAGCTACATGCAGGATAAATGAGAAGTAATCAACTGGGGGTGGGAGGGGACTTGAGAGGGGTTGGGAAAGTCTTCCTGTCGAAGGTGGAATTTTAGCTGGGGTTTGAAGGAAGCCAGGGAAGACGGGAGGCATTCATTTTGCCTTTGGGGGACTGAGTTTTGTTAAGAGGATACTGGATCCCCCAATGTAGTAAAACCGGGGAGATTCTAGTCCCCTGAAAAGCAATAAAAATGAAGTCTGACTCTAGAGCAAGGGAAGTCCCCAAGGAAAGCAGAGCAGGAACCCTGGCAAATAAGGCCCCAACCCATAATAATAACTGACATTTGTATGGCTCTTTATTGCTGGCAAAGTGCTTTATCAACACAATCTCATTTGATCCTTACAACCTCCCTGTGATGCAGGTGCTATGGTCATTAATGCCCTTTCAAAGAGGAGGAAACTGAGGCTCAGAGCGAGTGATTTGCCCTCCAGTCACCTGAGCGGTAAACATCAGAGGTGAGATTTGAACCCAGCTCTCTTCAGATTGTAAATGCTTCACATGTCCCCCTATGCCATGGTGCCTCTAAGAGCCACCATAAGAGAGTTGCATTAGAAAATCTCTAAGGCCTCCTCCAGCTCTGATGTTGCAGGATTCTAGTAGCCCAGACTAACGAAAGTTGACCTAGCCTAGGGAGATAGCATGATGTAGCGGAAACAGTCCAGAACTAGGAGTCCAGTTGCACCAGATCTAGTTTTGTTTCATTTATTTAGTGTGGCTCATAAGACAAGCCATTTATCCACCTGAGCCTTGATTCCTCATCTGTAAAACAGGGGCAAAAGTACCTGCTCTGTCTACCTCATGGCACTGTTGTAACCATCCAGTGAGGGATGATTATCTTGTATCCTGGGAATTATAAAGCACTGTATTAGCATAAGGGCTTCTTCAGAGAGCTGAAATGGGTGGGAAAGATCATAGATTTAGAGTTGAAAGGCACCTTAGAGACCATTGAGTTCAAATCTGATATTTTATATTTGATAAAACTGAGACTCAGAGATGTGCAATGAAATCACACAGGTGGTAAGTGTAGAGATGGTTTAAGGAGCCAGGTCTTCTGACTCCAGATTGTTAACACACCATGATGCTTCCTAATCCAATCTTTCTTCTTCTTGTTCAGTAGCTTTATTTGTGTCTGACTCCTCATGACCCCATTTGGGGTTTTCTTGATAAAGACGCTGGAGTAGTTTTGCCATTTCCTTCTCCAGCTCATTTTTACAGATGAGGACACTGAGGCAAACAAGATTAAGTGTCTTGCCCAGGCTCACACAGCTAGTGAGTCTCTGAGGTCGGTTTTGAACTGAGGTCTTCCTGGGGCCAGGTCTGGTGTTCTATCCCCGAGCCACCTTGCTGCCTCTAACCTTTCTTCTTACAGATGTGGAAACCTGAGGCCCAGGGAGGTGGAATGAACTCTGTGATGATAAAATGAACCCAAGAACCTCCATTTAAGGATGATGCTCAGGCCAGTCATCTCTTCATTTCCCACTAGGCTAAACTCTAGACTTTTCCACCATAGCCTTGCCCCTCTCAAACACCCATTTTCAACTTCCTTTTATGTGTTGCCTTCACCATTAGAATGTAGGCCTCTGAGATCAAAGTTGTATTTCTGTTTCTTTTTGTATTCTCAGTGCTTAGCATAGTGCTTGGTACATAGCAAATTCTTACTAAATGCTTGTTGATTGACATTGTGAGCTAGTGACAGAGATCTCATTGTAACTTGGGTATCCTGACTGCAAGTTACTTTTTTTCTGTAACTATTAGGAAGTGGGAGGTGGGTGGGGGGTGGGGCAGGGAGAGTGAAGCAATTATCAAAATATCTGAATGCTAAAAAAAAAAGGGTCTTAGAAGTAATCTACTCCAAACAGCAATTTTTTAGAGGAGGAAATTGAGAAGAAAAGCAACTTGACCAAGATCAAATAGCTGATTGTTATCAAAGCTAGAACTAGAACTAGAATAAGAAGCCAGTTCTCCAGAAACCTGGTCCAAAACTCTTTTCTCTGCCCAGTGCTATTCCTCTGGATGACTCTGAACCATGGCAAAACTTATTATCAGACAAATTTCTTGGCTACCTGACCCATGATTTTTCAAAAAAAATATGATTTCTTGATGCTTTTGGTTTTTAAATTAGTCATTTCTAGATATGGCCCTGTCCCCAGCCCTGAACCCTCCTACCTTGTAACAAAGAAGAACAGTGACCAGATCTGGCAGCATACGTAGAATTCCACACCTGCAACCTCCTAGCTCTGTGTTGAGAAGAGGGAGATCTTTTTCATGATCTCTTCTCTGTGAACAAGGTTGGACGCAATAATTATTCAGAATGGTCTGCCTTTTAGTGTTCTTTTAATTTAAATTATTGTATTCATTGTGTATATTGTTCTCCTGGTTCTGCTTAATTTTCTCTACATACTTCTAACAAGTTTTCCCTTGTTTTTTTCTCAATTTCTCATATTTGTAATTTCTCACTGCACAATAATATTCCATTCACATTCCACAATTTGTTCAGCCTTCCCCATTTAAAGGGCATACTTCCATTTTGCTTCCAGCCCTTTACTACAATCCAAACTACTGCTACGAATTTTTAGGTATATATGAGTCCTTTCTTTGACTTCCTTTGGGTCTATCTAGCCCATATTAATGGGCCACATGCATTTGCATTGTCTTAAATTTTCTGGAAACTTAGCCAGATTATACTAATTTTACAGGTGAAAAAAAAAAAGAACACATCGGAAAGATGTAATCAAACTAGAGAAGGATGTTAGAGTTGTACTGTATCTATTTAATAAGGATTTATTAAATGCCTACTATATAGAAGACACTGTGTTGGACACTAGGGATAAAAAGACAAGAACGAAAATACAGTTTCTGCCCCTAAGGAGTTTCTATGTAAACAGATTAGAAAATAGTAGATACTAAGGGTAGGGAGTATGTTAATAGTTAGGAGAATCAAGAAACTATCTTCCCAAAGGAGGTGGTGCCTGAGCAGAGCTTTAAAGAAAGTAAAACATTATTTTTTGTTTGTTTCAATAAGTTTTTATTGATATCTTGTGTTTCTTATACCATCATAGTTATCCCCCCTCCCCAAGAGCCATCCCTTAGTTTTTTTTTTTTTAGGCAATTGGGGTTAAGTGACTTGCCCAGGGTCACACAGCTAGTAAGTGTCAAGTGTTTGGTTGGAGGCCAGATTTGAACTCAGGTCCTCCTGACTTCATGGCCAGGGCTCTATCCACTGTACCACCTAGCTGCCCCAGAGCCATCCCTTATAACAAATAGCATTTTTTTGAAGAGGAAAAAAAATTCATACAACTACAATCCAAAAACTTGTGCAATATGTAAAACCTATGCACTGCCCATCACCATGAAGAGATAGGTTGGGGCTGTCTTCTCATATCTCTTCATTTGAGTTATAGGAAGGTAAATATTACTAGAGGTGAAAGTAAGGAGGGAGGGAGGTAACTCCATTTTCCATGAAGAGCTCAGCTTGGCTTGACTCCTGGAATACCCTTCCCCCACTCTCCTCCCATAAGCTGACCATCTGAAATCTCATCATCATGCTGATTGATTTAGGTTTTCATACTCAACACCTCAACTCACTCTCAAGTTGCTTCTCCCCTCTGATTAGAAGACAGAGCTTTTAAACTTCTCCCAAAGCCTTCCTTTCTGGAGGGTTCACCACCCTTTATGGAGGGTTCACCTTAAGTCCACTTTCCATTAGCAGCTCTCCTTGATGCCACCTTCTCGACACTATGTCCCTCAGCAGGGAGAGGGGGGGAATCCTCGTGGCCATCCCCCTTCCTTCCCACCTTTTCAGCTTCCTTTTGTGTATTGTCTTTGCCCATTTTATTTTAAGCTCTTTAAAGGTAGGGATACTATCTTTCTCTTGTTTGTATCCCCAGCACTTAACCTAGGGATGTGGTGGTTAATAAGTGCTTATGGAATTGAATTCCAAATATGGAGGACAGCTACACAAAGGCATAGAGATGGGGGATGGAATGCAAAGTAGGCCAGGTTGGCTTAGAAGGTAGAGTGTGTGAAAGGGAGTACCGTGAAGCAAGCCTGACAAGTAGATAGGAACCAAATTATTATGAACTTTGGATGCCAAGGTAAACAGTTTCTATTTCACCCCAGAGACAATAGGGAGCTGCTGAAGATTCTATTGAAGGAGCGTGACAAGGTCAGACCTATGCTTTAGGAAGATTACTTTGCAAGTTGCATGAAGGATAAATTAAAACAGCGTGAGAGTAGAAGACTGAACTGTGCCAGAATGAAGAAGTCGCCAAGCCATGAGATGGGAAAGGCCAGCCCTTGCCTCAGAATGGTTAGAGTCTGCATGGCTTTTGTAACAATCTCCAGGGAAAGACTAAGGCCCTAGCAGCCGGCCCACAGAATTTATTCATAAAGGCTAGAAACATATCTGAATGCGTGAATGCCTTGTGCAACGTGTCCTGGAGCCCAGTTAGCTTTTTCTGAGCTTTCACAATTCAACTCATTCCAGAGCTTTGAGTCCCCACCCGCTACTCTGGCTCAGTGCTTAGTCAGCACCTGGGACCAGGAAGTTGCTTTCACCACCATCACTATGACCATCCTTGAGGGAGCCTCTTGGGAGAGAAAGAGGCAGTATACATTTCCATTTCTCTAAGGGAATAAGCTAGGCTGCTTCCTTTAAAAATAGAATATCGCTACAGGAAGGCAGTAGCTGAGGAAATGAAGAATACCTGGAATCTTATCAAAGTCATTGATAAAAATGTGGAACACAGTCTCTGGGATAGTAAAAGAAAAATTAGACCAGGAGTCAGGAAACTTGAGTTTTAGTCCAAGCTCCGTCATGAACTCATTGTGTTATTTTGGGCAAGACATTCTACCCCTCTTCGTCTCAGTTTCCTTATTTTTAAGATGAGGGAATTAGACTCAGTGATTTCTAAGGCCCCTTCTATGGCATCTTTTCCAATTCTAGCACTGTTCTTGTTCTAGGTCCTAAGGTCCCTTTCATCTCTTCAGATCAAGGCCAGACTCACATACAGGCATGATGAAGTGGTAGAAAGTGCTCTGGATTTTGAATCAGAGGACTTGAATTTGAAGTTCATTTCTCTTATTTACTAGTTGTATGAGCTTGGTCAAGTTGTTTGATTTCCTAGGGGTGGGGAACCTGTGGCCTTCCTACCCCTGCCTGGACCTTAGCTTCCTCATTAATAAAATACAGGATTGAACTGGTAGATTTCTGAAGTTCCCTTATAGCTCTAAATCTATAAGCCACAGAAGACTAGGGTGAATCAGAAATTTTCCATTTTAAATTTAAATCGGGGAAGGTAGAAGTGGGTAAGGAAGACCAGTGGCCAAAACCCCTGGATGCTTGATCTATGGGCTGGACTTCTAGGTAAGTGTGCCATCTCCTTTGAGCAGATGGTCATCCTCTTCAGCAGATAGGTCCTCTCATCATTCAGAGGTGCATAGGGCACATGGATGGAATTGCATAGTGCTGGGGTTCTGGAGCTCCTAAATGCAAGTAAGCCCAATAAATGGAAAGAAGAATTATTCCTGACCTTTCACCCTCAAAGCCCTCTCCAGAAAGAGAGGATCCTAAACATGTAGAATCTATACTAGGGCAATCACCTCCTCTCACCACCTACTCCTAATCACTGCATTTTTGAAATAGGAAAAAAACAAAAATAAAAATCCTGGGGCTAACCAGACCTCCTGAACAGACAGGAAAGGAAATCACTACATGTACAATTGCCCTGCCAGGCCTGGATCTTTATTTAGTCGTAGGAAGCAAGAAAAATGCCCCATATTTTGTCTATTTCATGACTTTTCTTTTTGACCTTTCCCCTTTAAGATGCTCCCAATCCTGGGCAGCTGTGACACCATAATGCCAAAAGTCAGAGCATGCCCTTACCCCTACCCAATTTGTCATGACTGCCAGCCCAGACATCTGGGGGCATGGCTGGCTGCCTGCTTGGCATGAACTCAGGGCTTTTCATCTGCCTTCCCTGCTGGCTCATGGTCTATAGCTGGGCCATGGTTCTGCTGGGTTTGTCGCCAGCAGGCTGCCCCTGGCCCTCCTCCTCCTCTGACCCTTCTGTTTACAGGCACAGTGCCTGTTAATTGGTGAGTACGAGGTGAGCTATACACCCTCTCTGAGATTTAGAATCAAGCAATTTTTTTGACTCCTGGGAAAATCTATTTTTTTGGGTCAGCCCATATTTGTGTAGTGGCCATTTCTGGGACATCAACAAGCCTTACATCATTTGGGTTGGAATAACTGGCCCAAGATACCCCAGCAGGGTTTCTCCCCCAAAACATAGACTGCTAGAGCTGGAGGAGACTTTAGCAGTCATCTGGCCCAATACCTTAATTTTATAGATTTCCCCCAGCAAGTTTCCTGTACATCTCTTCTGCACTTATCTCCCTCTCTTTTGTACCAGAGTTATTTATTTCTATGCCTTTCCATACATTGTAAACCCCTTGAGAGCAAGGTCTGTGTAATGTCTACCTACCTTTGTATTCCCAGTACTTTGTGGCTTGTGCAATGTAGAATCTGAATAAATGTTCCTGAAATAAATGAATGAAACCACCCTCCAGGTATTCTTTGGCTAACTTTCATTCTACTCCATTTTTGCCCTTTTTTGCATCCCCAGTACTTAGCACAGTGCCTGACACATAGAAGGTTCTTAATAAATGCTTATTGACTGATTAATGAGGGAAGCAATGGGATGGGAGGGAGAGCCAGATCTAGAGACAGAAGATTTGACTCCCTGTGATCTATGGCTAATCATTTTACCTCTTTAGGACTCCGTTTACACATTTAGAAAAGGAAGAGGTTGTACTATCATCTCTATAAACTCATTCAGCTCTAAATTATATGATCCTAGGAATAAATTTAATTCAATAAATATATTTGAAGCGCCCACTACATGCTCACATTTATATGGGGCTTTAAGACTTAGGAAATGCTTTACATGACCTCATTCCATTCTCATCATAACTCTGTATTATTACCCCCACTTTTCAAATGAGGAAACTGAGTTAACTGAGACTTAGGTTAACTGACTTTCCCAGGGTCACACAGCCAGTTAATAAAAACCTGTGTCAGTATTTCAGCCTAGGTGTTCTGACTCCAAGTCCAGTGCTCTCAACACTAAATGATACAAATTAGGTGCAAAACATATCTTTCATTTCATCTCCTCTTTCTCCCTCTGGTTTCCCTAATGTAGTGAGAAGCATTGTGTCATAGATTTAAAACTAAAAGGAATGTTAGAGGTCATCAAATCCAATTCCTTCATTTTATGGGATGAGGAGGACATAGTGAGGTTATGATTTGTTCAGGGACACACAGCTGGTGTCTGAGGCAGGATTCAAACCCAGGTCTTCCAGACAACAATTTCAACAGCACTCTATCTGCAACACACAGGGTGTACGGGGTGTTCAGGGAGAATTAGCACGTCTGGTGGGATGCCTTGCTGAGCCCTTTTCAGGGCTGCTCATCAGCTTTTGGCATCCTACCAGTCCACTCAACTCTCACCTGTGGCTCCAAGAAGCTGTAGCGTGCATAGCAGCCACATCCGGGTAAAACTTTCTCAGCCTAAGCACTAAACCAGGTTGAGGGTAACCAACAGACCTCAAACCCATGATGAGTTTAGGGGATGTCTAGCCCAAATATGTGAAGACTTTCCCCTTTGGAATGGGTAGATGAGAACGATTTGTTCCAAGGGCTATGAAGGTTACTGAAGCAAGCGCTATGGAGCCCCTGGAACATGGTCAGACATCGAAGAAGCCAAAGTCATCCACTGCATCCTGGCCCTTGCCAGTCATCCTGACTTTTGCCTTGCCACTGGACTTTGATGACTCTGGACAAGATAGGCCGATGACTTGTGCAACTCTGCCTCCCTTAAATCCAATTCACCCATGGGTTAAGACATCACCCAGCAGTATCATTGGTCCTCTTCAAAAACAAAAGACAAACAACAATTTCCCTCTCACGTTGTTAGAATTCTTAGGAGTTTAGTCTTTTTCTCCTCATTTCTAA
The DNA here is from genome assembly GCF_900497805.2 of Vombatus ursinus. Classification (NCBI taxonomy): domain Eukaryota; kingdom Metazoa; phylum Chordata; class Mammalia; order Diprotodontia; family Vombatidae; genus Vombatus; species Vombatus ursinus. The sequence continues at coordinate 16,367,134 of NW_020940358.1, forward strand.
CTTTGTACTCAATTCCAAACCTCTCTCAGTTCAGAGTATATCTGTGCAAGGCTCTCCTGGTAAAAGACAGTGTCCTGAAGTCTTCCTGCAATGAAGGTTGCGGGGAGTGGGGGGGGGTGGTGTTTAAAGGTGTTTAAAGTGCCTCTAGACACTTCAAAGGGTGAGAGGCAAGTGCCTGAAATTCTGCCAGTAATTTTTCCCTTTTTTAGTAACTGGACCCTATATTTGCTTGCTTCTCAGAGAGACAAGGTCGCTGTTTTCTTCCCTGCCCCTCCCCCAATTCCAAACCTGTCCCTTATTATAAATGTTTTCAGCGTCTGCAAATTTTGTCACCTGAAACTCTGTTATTTTAATTGGTAGCTATTCCTGTGGGCTCTTGCTTCCAGAACAAACAGTTGCTGAGAAATCAAGGGCTGGAGGCGACTTTTCTTAGACAGAGGGATGGCAATAGATGGCAACACCTTTCCTTGCCAGAGTGCTTCATGACGATTAGAGTTAAAAGCTATCATTCATTCAGTCCTCCCTATTTCCCTGGGCCTTCTGGCCTCACCTCCCTAGGGCAGTCTCAAGATGATGTTTAGAACTGGACCAAGGAAGATCTGTTTCAGGGGGTGAGGACAGAGCCAATCTTATATATAGACAAGAAAGATAGGGTGGGTAACAAGATCTGAGCGCCCCTGGTAGATCTCAAATCATCATATCACCACTAGAAGTTAATTTCTTTTAAGTAGCATTACTGTCTCCAAATTCTTCTTTAAAACGCAAATACTCTTGGGAGGGATATCACAGAAACTAAGACCTTAATAGGAGCTTGTCCAAAATAATAATAATACTAATAACTTTTTAAAACCTCACATCTTTATCTCATTAGATCCTCTTCATCCTGGGAGGTAAACAGAGTAAGAACTGGGATCACAATCCCTATTTCTTGACTCCCAGGTCAGGACTCTTTTCGTTATACACTGATTCCTCAGAATCTTATTTTCTTTTTTTATGGATGCCCATTAAAAAAAAATCATGTTTATTTCTAAATATATTCCTCCCCCTCTTCTGCCATCATTGGCAACAGGAAGCCATCACTGGTAACAAACACTAAAGAAAAAATATAGTCCAGTCATTCACCTTTGTAATAAAGGGAAAGAGGTTCATTTTTTTCAGTTCTCCCCTGGACCAAGTTTGCTTGTTTTACCTTGTATTTAGTCTGATTTTAGTGTTCCTTCCATTTATATTGTGGTGGTAATGATGTATATTCTTATCTTGGTTCTGCTTCCTTCACTTTGTATCAGTTCATGTTAAGTCTTCCCATGTTTCTCTGAATTCATCTTCATTGTTTCTAACTACAAAGTAATATCCCATCATTACTTTCAGGTACTGAAATTTGTTTGGCTGTTCTCCAACTAATGAGCGTCTAATTTGTTTCCAGTTCATTGCTGCTACAAGAAATGGTGCTATAAATATTTGGGCACCCATAGGGCCTTTCTTTCTGTCTTTGACCTTTCCCTCCCACAAAGGAGGACATGTGTCTAGCCATAAAATTTGAGCAGTCTCAAAGGATTTGGACATTTGTCACCCTTTAAAAAAAAATAGCACACAATACTTTCCAGAATGGTTGGATTAATTGACTACTCCACCAGCAGCATGCCTGTCTCCACAGCCCCTCTAACACTGACTTTGTCCAGCTTTGGCACCTTTACCATTTTTCTGATGTGAAATGAAATCTCAGAATTGTCTTGATTTGCATTTCTCTTATTATTAGTGACTTTAAGTGATCTACAATTGTTAAATGCTAGCATCTCTTATTTTGAAAACTTCATATCCTTCAACTACCCCATAATCTTAAATGATGTATCTGCATAACAGAAGGGCAAGAGGGGCAATAATAATGGTCTTCCCCTTAAACCACTTTTTATTTTTATTCTTGGCATTATCATCAAATAAGCTGACCAGTTATTAACAGAAACAACTTGACAAGATGACAAATCTCAATGAAAAGGAATGTTTATATAGATACTCATAATGATCCCAATGCAGCATCTCCTTCTGGAGTTGATTTATAGATGTCCTGGCTGGGTGCAGCAGGATGGACAATTTGACCTCTGAATGGTTCCCTTCTGAGAAATAAAAAAGCAGTTAGGGGGCAAGCTTCCTGGGCAGCAAAGCAGAGCTTGCAATTGATGAGTCAGACTTTGCTTTGGAAAGATTTCTCCACAAGGCAGGAGTGAAAATTACAAGTTAAAAAAATCTACCATAAGGGGTCATCATACATGTCAGACCTGTCCTGGCAGGTCTGTGCTCCCTTAAACACTGGCCTTTTCAGGCAGTGAATAGGATTTCTTTATACAGGTCTCTTAAAGGAAGACACACCCTTTTCCTCCTGGCTCTGCCCTTATTTGGATTAAGTCCCTCTTGCCAGTTTCAGAAACGAAAAAAGCATAGAATTGTCACCGGACCAATCCTGGCTCTTTTTTTTTTTTTAAACCATTCCACTCAAGAGAGGTAAGCACAACAATTCTATGAGCTCTGGACATAAATCCTTAAACTTATTGGTAATACCTGACACGTATATAACGCTTTACATTTTACAAAGCACATTATCCCATCTGATCTTCACAACAACCTTGTGAGATAGGCAGGAACTGACTTATTTGATCAAGGAATGTCAGAGTTTCTAGAGATCTCTGCGCACAAATCAAAGGATCATAGAATGTTAGAGCCTGAAGGCACCTTTGAGATCCAAGATAACAGATTCAGAGGTAGAAGGAATCTTAGAGGTCACAGAGTCCAAAGCCCTCATTTTACAGATGAGGAAACTGAGGGCCTGAGAGATTGCAACTTGTCCAAGGCCATACAGAAAGTGGAAAAACCAAGATCTGAACCCACATCTTCTGGCTCCAAATCTAGTGGTCTTTCTGAGCCTAGATAATAGAAGTTTGAAGGAAATTTATAACATAGTTTGTCTATATCCCACAGCCTAACATGTTAGACCCGGAAGAGACCTTAGGAATCACCAAATTCAGCACCTTCATTCCACAGATAAGGAAGTGAAGGACTGGAGAAGGGAAAGTGACAAATTGGCTTAAACCCAGGCCTCCTATGAGTCCAGGACTTGGCCTCCCATCACGGGCTTACACAGGGCTGGTCTAAACCCAGGACAGCAAGCTCAGAGTCACCACTGCTCCTTCCCTGAAACCTCATCTTCTTAGAGTTTTGTTGTTGTTGTTCAGTTGTTCCAGTCAGGTCCTACTCTTTGTGACCCCATTTGGGATTTTCTTGGCAAAGATACCAGAGCGACTTGCCATTTCCTTCGCCCACTCATTTTATGGATAAGGAAACTGAGGCAAACAGGGATAAGTGATTTGTCCCGTGTTATGCAGCTGATAAGTGTCTGAGGCTGGATTTGAACTCATATCTTTCTGACTCCAGGCTCAACACTCTATCCACTGCATCACTAGATCCAAAAGGCTTAATGAAATCCTGGCACAACCTTGTTTTCTAAAGCAGCCAGTAATTTTGTTACGCGGGTATAATGAAAACAACAATGGAAGTAAGAGTCAGAGGGCCTGAGTGTGAACACCAGCTCTGCTACTTATTACTTATCTGTGTGACCTTGAGTAAATCTAATAACCTTTCTAGGCCTCTGTTTCTTCATCTGGAAAATGAAGGACGCCTAAAGTCTCTTCCAGCTCTGAGTCTAAGACACTGTTAAAATACTTTAACAACAAACAAACTGAGTCTAGTTCCTTTCAGTCAACCAAGGATTTGAATATTACACATATCCCTTGTCTTCAGAGAGAATGATAAATTTTCAAATTTTTTTAAGCTTTGATTATAAGAACATCATTGGTCTTTGCCTGAACCATCCCAGTCCACATCCTTGTCCCCCATGCCTGGCACCCACTAGAAGAAGAGAGAAATTCAGAGAGGCCACTCTGACATTTCTTCTCCATTCAGATGAGCAGATCAGATTTCACTGCCTGTCACTCAACTTGTACAAGAAGACAAAGAAAGGTAACTTTTGTGGTTACTCTTAACATCACCCATCCCATTTTCACTCCCTCCCTTTTCCACCCAAAATACACACACACACATGCACACACACACACACACACACACACACACACACACACATATATATATATATATATATATATATACACACACACACATATATATATATATATTAGCTAGGCAATGGGGTTAAGTGACTTGCCCAGGGTCACACAGCTAGTAAGTGTTATGTGTCTGAGGCCAGATTTGAATTCAGGTCTTCCTAAATCCAGGGTCAGTGCTCTATTCACTGCACCACCTAGCTGCCCCTAAAAGGGGATCTTAGATGTCATTTAATCCAATCCTCTCACTTTACATATCAGGAAACCAAGGCTCTGTAATGAAAAGAATTGTCCAGTATCATGCAGATTGGAAGCAGAATCAGGATTTGAATCCAGGGCCTCTGATTCCAATTCCAGTGCTCTTTCCATTACCCTATGCTGCTTCTTATTATGCAATTAACAAAATGTGAGGGAAAGGCCCTTCTTGATTTGGTGTGAAAACCCAAAATTGAAATCAATGCTACTAAGTGGAAGGAATCCTCTCTTACCACTACCTTTCCTCCACACACACAGACATAGACATATTCTGCCACTGGGTGGTGATGATATGGGAACTAGGTCTGTCCCTGGACTAATAACAGAGTTCCTGTATGACCTTGGACAAGTCACTACCCTCCCTCTATAGAAACAAGGGAGTTAGGAAGGATAATCTCTAAGGTCCCTCTTTCTAGGGCAGACATTCTATGAGCCTCTGTGAAGATCCCTCCACACAGAAGCAGGCTTCTTCCCACCTCCACCCCCACCCCCAGCCCATGGGCTATTTTTTTGTGCAAGCCTGTATTTGTCTAAACATTGCCAGAACTGCAAGAAAACGGTCTTAACTCTATCCACATGCTGGTACTTGCCTTTGATGGAAGTCTCCAATTTTCCTTCCTTTCTTTAAGAAAACACACACACACACACACACACACACACACACACACACACACATACACACATATCATAGACCTACAGTAAACTAACTTTCTATGTGCTCGGTGAATTCCTGACTTTGCTTTTTCCTCATGACCAAGACTTACCTGGGTCTTCTCCCCAGCCCTTCATCCCACAGAAACCTCAGGGGTCATCCAAGCCATCTGCAGAAGATGGGTCTAAATCTTTCTTCTACCCTGCCCCTCTCCCCATGTGAATGTGACTCCTCTATGAGTCATCAGCTTTCATGTGTTTAAGTGAAGATAAAGCATGTGTCACCGTTTCAGTAACCCTAAATGCAGCACAGCTGGGTGCCAGCTTCCAGGTGAGGGAGCCCGTGGAGAAGCATGACCATCAGGAAGAGTCATGTGGGATTTTAGGCATCTCAGCATAGAGAAGAAGCCACCGACTAGCCAAGATGAAAAAAGTCCATAACAGTCATTGTTATTGTTCATTCCTTTCAGTCACATCCCACACTTTGTGACCACATTTGGGGTTTTCTTGGCAAAGATACTGGAGTGATTCACCATTTTTCTGCTCCAGTTCATTTTACAGATGAGGAAACTGAGGCAAACAGGGATTCCTATTTCAGGCATGGCTTTGAACAAATGGACCTCTGAAGTCCCTTCCAGCTGTAAGATTCTGCCATTCTACACTATTGTGCTATAAGAAGTGATGAAGGGAATCAGAAAAATCTGGAAAGACTTATATGAACCCAAGTAAAGTGAGCAGAACCAGGAAAACACTGTATACAATAATAGCAATATTGTAATGATAATCAACTGTGAAAGACTTAGCCACTCTGATTAATACAATGATCCACAACAATTCTGAAGGATTCATGATGAAAAATGCTATCCACCTCCAGAGAAAGAAATGACAGACTCTGAGAGCAGAATGAAGAAGAATTTTTTTCCTCCTTTCTTTATTTTTGCTAATATGAAAATATGTTTTGCATGGCTTCATATGTATCATCTTTCTTGTCTTCTTGGTGGGTGGGTAGGGGTGGAGGAAGGAAGAGAATTTGAAACTTGAAACAAATTTTTTTTTTAAAAGATACATTTCAGCTACTCTCCTTTCATCATTTCTCCAGGACTGCATGATTAAGGATCTGAGTATTAATTCAGAACATCACCAATGTGTTGATTTCAATATTATTTCAATAAAAGTTACTTATTATATTATTGTAAAAAAAACATTTCTACCATTCTAAGAAGGCAGTGAGTGACTTGCACTGTCTTTGAGAACACAAATAGGTGAGTTAGTAAAACAAGTGCAGGGCACTGAGTCAACCAAAAAGTTGAAGTCATAGCTCTCACTTCTCAGCTACGTGACTTTATTCAATTCACTTCACCTATATCGGAGCTTCAATTCTACCATCTGTAAAACAAAGACGTTATTACCTCACCTATCTACTTCACAGGATTGTTATGAGGAGCAAATGAGGTTATGGATATGTAAGTATCATGTAAAAATATAAAGCATTCTTAAAATCTAGCCACTGTTCAGATTTTTATAATCTAGCCAATAGCTTACTAGTGTTCAGACTCCTTAAGAGTCTGCCCAATATGGCAGATGTCCTAATAAACCTTGTCTTTGACTGAAAAAAAAAATATAAAGCACCATATCAGGTTATCCTGTTCAAAGTCCCCAAATTGCTTATTAATAACATCAATACATCATTACAATAGAATGTAAGTTTCCTAAGGACAGGGATTATTTCATTCCCTCCCCCTTTATGTCCCCAACATATAGTAAGCGTTTAATACAGGTTTGTTGAATGAAATTGAATTATATAGCCAAACCCCACCTTAAAGCCTTAACATTCCATTATAACATAATTTGACCATTGATCCACTTACATTTAGAACATTGTTTCAGAATCACCCCATGTAATGTCATTTCCCCTAATGATACGTTTTCATCAGCCTGATTAACAACATTCAATAGAGTATGTCTAAATAACTGTGAGATATTGTTATTATAAGCTTACCCTTTTGGGGAAAGTGGATAGGGAGAGGCAGTGGCCTGAGCCCTAGAAACTCTCCAGTCACCTGGCATAATGAGAATCTTCCCAGTCTGCAGAGGGGAGCTTGATTCACCCTCCATTGGAAACTGGACCAAAATAACCAATACTCTCTTCAACATTCTACAATTTTTAGCAGGCCCTTAGCCAATGTGTCATTCATTCCCTGCCACAGACACTCAATGAGAAAGAATGAAATTATCCCAGTAACACTCTTTTTTTGTAATAAACGAAACAACAAAGTCAGAAATCAAACAATTGTCCAAGAAGCCCCTCAAAATCACGTTTTTCAGAGCTTAGGCTTGGAGACTGACATAGTGGATAGTACAAAAGCCTTGCGGTCGAGTTGGTGTTACGGCCCCATTTGCTAGCCAGATGAATAAGGGGAGATCACGGAGCCTCAGTTCCCACACCTGTAAAAGTAGTGAATAACACTACCTGCCTCATAGGGCTATAGTGAGGCGCTGTTATTTTATACCTTGAAAGTTGTAATAATCTATAGAGTACAGAATAGCACAGTATAAGCCCTTCCTGGCCAAACTTAGAAAAAGGTCAATAACTGTCTGTGGAGAAGAAGTAATCCAAGCTAGTTGGGTAAAGCAAGTGACTTAAGCAATTACCCATCTTCCAGTTATACTTTCACCCACTCTACAAAAATTTCTGGCTCCTCAGTGTGCCCAGGGAAGCTGTTATCTCCCTAACTTCTATGGAAGGAGTGTGGGACTATGTTTTCTGCTGCGTGTTGGGGTGAAAGTGAGTCTTCTGTTGAGTGGCTCATGAAGGAGGCTTCTGGTATGCAGTCAGGCTGTGGGACCTGGCACGAGATGCAAACCAATTGATGTGATACATAAATCCTCAGCAAACCCATCGTACACACCCAATTGAAAAATGTAAGTCAACAATAAATCCTGCCCCTTTATACCTCTATGGCTTCAAGCTCAAGCCTGCCTTAATCCTGCATTTTATTAGGTCTCATTTACCTTATCCAACACGTATAAAGGGATATTGCCCTCCGCCCCCTTCTGCCCCTCTACTCCTCATTAGGCTGCATTAAACATTCTATGAAACTAACTTTAAGGAGTGGGATAATATTTGTAGAGCAGTTAATACCTAAACAAGGGAGCACGCTCTTAGGTAACCAGAATACTAGGCAGAAAAATCACAAGCAAGCACCTTTAAATGGGGCAGCTATTGTCAGGTTAGAGACGCAGAGTCTGCTTCCCCACCAGAGTTTATGGACAGGGAATTTATTGGCTTAAAATCTCTAAATAGATTTAAAGTATATTTCTATTCAACTCTTCTTCAGTGCACCTAATCAGATGTGTGCAGCTCCTATACATACATCGCAGGATTTAGAGCTGGAAGGGAGTTTAGAGACCACTTTGTCTGATCATTTTGTTTTGCAGAAGAGGAAACCGAGGCCCAGAGAGGTCACGTGACTCATCCATGATCAAACAGCCAGGACTTAAAGTGTAAATCATCGTACTGCCAATTCATTCAGCTTCACTCTATCATAATCCTTTCAGGATCCTTCGTGCCTTTGCCAGTATGATTAGCTCACTCCCAATTGTGACATTTGTCCTTTCTAACCCACAATGCTTGCATGAACCCATGACCCACCTGTACAATGAAAACACAACTGATTTCACATCTGATGTCTTTTTCTTTGATCTTATTCCTTTTTAAAATTTTTGCTTCTGAGGAAGCCTCATGTATGTTCTTAGACAAGTCTCTTCCCTTCTCTGAACCTCAGTTTCCTCTTTCTGAGTATCAGGAGCTCTAGTAGACCTTCCTCCAGGTTTCTAGATGCCTGAATGTAAGTTGCACATGATAAAACCTTCAGACGGTGGAGGAAACAAAATGCCTCCAGTTGATATTTCTCAGTGAGAAATTAGGCGTAAATAGTCACTGAGCTATGGGCCTGGAAGGAATCTCCATGAAAGGTCATTGGGTACAATCCCCTGGCCCTAAACATTAAAGTACTCCAGACCATTGCTGCTTTTGGCCCTTTATGTCTTGTATGGTTGCTTCATGCCAATTCTTTTAAAAATATGTATATTTACTTAAAGTTTTACCACAAGAGGTTTTAAAGACCAAAGAAACTGGTTTTTGAACAGAAATCAGTCTTCCATTATACCAAGAGAATGCATTGGATGGTCCATTAGCCATGTCCAAATCCAATGCCCCATAAACTCTACAGATCATCCTGTGTTTCTACTTCCCCCTCCCCTTCAATGAATGCCTTTGCCCACTGTAACTGACTGTCTTCAGTTTCTCCCTTGTCCCTTGATTCCTTCACAGGGTTGCATAAGTAATAGCCCTGTTGCAACAGAATGTTCAGATAATTCCTTTGCACAAAAACCTTCAGTGATTCTTTGTTGTTGATGAGTCATTTCAGTTGTGTCCAACTCTTCATGACCCCATTTGGTGTTTTCTTAGCAAAGATAATAGAGTGCCTTGCCATTTCCTTCTCCAGTTCATTTTACAGATGAGGAAACTGAGACAAACAGAGTTTGTCCAAGATCATACCAGTAAATGTCTTGGGCCAAATTTGAACTCAGGAAAATTAGTCTTCTTGACTTCAGGCTCAGCATTCTATCTACCACACTACTTAGCTGGCCATCAGTGATTCCTCACTGGATCTCAAATCAAGTGCCAACTCCTTATCCTAGTATATAAAAGGCCCTCCATTATCTGACTCCAACATACCTTTCCAGACTTTGTCTCACATAAGTCTTCATCTATGGATCACTGGTCTTAGAGGGGGGAAGACCTTGGTTTGAATCCAGGCTTAGACATTGGTAGCTATGTGAGCCTGTACAAGTCACATAATCTCTCTCAGCTCAGTTTTCTCATTTGTAAAATGAACGGATTGGACTAGGTGACCGTGAAGATCTCTTCCATCTCTAATTCTAAAATTCTCTATACTAGAGTCCAGCCAGACTGGACTATATGCTGTGCCCTGATCTTCTGTCCCTCTTCTATCTCCATGCACTGGCATATGCCATACCATCTACCCATACCAATCTACTCACTTACTGAAATTCTTCTCTTTCTTCAAGACTCAACTCTGCTGCCACCTTTTTGAGGGAGCCTTGCCATACCTCTACCTTCCAGTTGGCAATGATCTCTTCCTCCTCACATCTCCCACAGCCCTTCATTAGGGCTTCTCCCTTTGTACTTAAGACATTCAACAAATACAATTCAAATAAACATTTATCAACCTCATTCCATGCCTAGGGAGCTGTTCTGGTTGCTGGGGATATAAAGATGAAAAGGGATATCCTTAGGTCTTGTTTTCAAGGACTTTCCAGTTTAATGGGGAATGTGGCAGATATATGAATAAGGACGATGCCTCTATGAACTATGATGGGAAAAAGGGGGTGATTTGGGGAAAGTGCTGCACCCAACTTAAGAAAAAAGAGATCACTCTTACTGGGGGTCGAGGGAACCATTTCATGGAAAAGAGAGTAACTGAGCTCAGGATATCACAGACCTAGGGAGGCAAGGGGAGTCTTCTCAAAGTTTAAGGAATAGTGAGAACGAAGGCACAGAGACAGGAGAAGGCAGGATAAGAAGGGGGCAGTGAAAAGAGTCTGACCATGGCACTTCCTTGTGCAAAAGCCTTTGATAACCCTGCATGTTGTCTCCATGATAAAATATAAAACTCCTAAGCTTAGCACTCTAACCCCGCTCCAAAACTGCCTCCTGCCTCCTTTCCCAAACTCAATGAACATTTCTCCTCTTCACACACTCTTCTTCACACATTCCAACCAAATTGACTTAACTAGCTGTTCCTCTAACTTAATATCCCACCCCGCCCCCATCCCCATGCCTTTGCTCAGGCAAATGCCTAGAAAGCGTTTGCCTCAGCTTCTGAGAATCCCCAGTTTTCTCCAGGGATAGCTTTGTAGAGGAAGCCTTTCCTGATCCCTCGTGTTGTTATTACTTCCACTTCAAATTATCCTACATTTACTTGTGTTGGATACAGTGCTGGACTTGGAGGCAGGAGGAACAGAGTTCAAATCCCACTTTAGACACTTACTAACCATGTGGCCCTATGCAAATCACTTAACCTCTCTGGGTCTCAGTTTTCTCATCTGTAAAACAAGGGTATTGGATTCAATGACCTCTAAGATCTCTTCCAACTTTAAAATCCATAAGTCTCTGTTACATTTCTCTATTAGAATGTAAACTTCTTGAAGGCAGAGACTGTTTTTCCCGCTCTGTCTTTGTACTCCCGGTGCCAAGCATTTAGTAGGTGCTTAGTAAATGTTGAATTGAATTGCGTCTACACTGGAGTGGAAGGAAGAAGAGTCTGCAACAGACTTGAAGTTGGTGGGATCTGTGTTTGAATCCTAGATATGCGATGTGATCTTGGATAAGTAACTTAGGTTCTCTGGGCCTCTGTTTCCTCTTCTATTAATTGAGAAAATTAGACTTGGTGGTCTTTAATCCCTTCCAAGTCTGATATTTTATAATTATATTATGCTGAAATCTTCCATATTAGTGTATAAACTCCTTTGGAGGAAGGGGGAGGCAGGGAACAGGATTTATTCTTCTCTGAATGTCCCAAGCACAAAGGACAGGACTAGATATATAGAAGATAGTTGGTGGATATTTGTTGAGTTTGCTTTTTGACAGCATTATCTTTCAGGCCTCCTGCTCCCCCCATCCTGGACAATGAGCTTAGCAATAGAAAATCATCTTCCAAAATGAAAACCTTTATCCTTGCCTCCCCATTCCTATTTGTTCTCCCTGGCATCAGAAAGTATCTTGTTTGGGCATGAATCATAGAAGCAAACCAGAAGAGAAAATACAAAGAAAGTGATTTCAGAGGTGAAGGAGACCTTGAATGACAGATCTAGGCATTTTGTGTATGTAGTTTTGGCACCAGGTGGGACCTCTTTGAGGGTGAGATCTTGGTTTTCTCACAGTGTCCAGCACCATTCTATGTATGTAGTAGCTGCTTACTGAATGACAGATTGAGACAAGGGGACTTTATGTCACCCTTCATTTTAGAGAAAAATATAGTTTATCGCTAGCAGCTGGAATGTGGTGGAAGGAACATTAGCTTTGATCCCAAAAGGCCTGTGTTTGAATCTTGTATCTTGCACTTACTAGTTGCCAGGTCTTGGGAGAATCATTTGACCTCTCTCAACCTCAGTTTTCTCATCTGTAAAACAGAGGTAATAATACTTGCATTTACCTACCTCATAAGTTTGTTATGAAACTCAAATTAACCCAGTCTTTATAAAGTGCTTTCAACAATTCAATAAAACATAATTTCAATTGCCATTATGAGGTGATGGTCATCGTGCCATGGTTTCACTACCACAATGACTGTGCTTTTTATTATTTTATTTTATTATTTATTATTTTGGTCTTGCAATGGCATATTCAAAGAATACTTTGACTATTAACTAATAAGCAACAGGCCAAAGAATTCATCACAAAGAGGAAGTCTCTCCACAATCAGCTGGACTGGTGCTAGTTAAGCAGACATTTCTATTGCTGGGACCATAGTGGAAGTTTATATTCAGTTGGCATACCCTGACAGAATCCAGGGCCACCTCTGAGAAACAGCTCATTTGAAAGGGTGTTAGGTCAGTGATCCTAGTATTACATGATTCAAGCTAGTGGAGACCTTAGAAGTGATCTAATCTGATTCCCTCTTTTTACAGGGAAGGAAACCGAGGCCCACAGAGCTTAAGTGATTTGCCTAAAGTCATTTAGATATTGAGTAACAGAACTGGGATCTGAACTTCAGTCTGACTCCAAATGCCCTCCTCCATGCTATTTCCTTTAAAAGATCCAAAGGGCCTTGGTTCTGTCCTGGTTTCATCAGCTTTGGTGATATGACTAATTTTTAGAAAGGAGGTGGAGTGAGAGGGAAGAGCATTGAACTTGGAGTCAGAAGACCTAGGTTCGAATAAACTCAGTATTTTCATAGAATTTTGAGATTTTGCAAGACATTTCACACGATTACCTCATTTGATCCTCACAACAACCATGTGAAGGAGGTGTTATTATTATCCTCATTTGACAGAGGAGGAAACTGAGGCTCACAGAGGTTAAGGGACTTGCCCATGGTCACATTGCTAGTAAGTATTCAAGACAGTATTTCAACCCATGTCTTCTTAACTAGAAGTCCACAGCACCAAGAGAGATCCAGTAAAAACAGATCCTGGAAACTACTACTTTGCCTGGACCCCAAACTATTGAGTTTCACCAGTTAAACATCCAGGAAACTGTATTTTCTTATTTGCTAGCCTGGAGCAGCACTAAAGTGAAGATCAACAGAGTACAGATAGAACTAATATCACTTTTCATTCTTGGATAACAACTTGACATTGCCTCCAGGACAAAGGCGGGTCCTTTTGCTCTGGACTGGAAAAAAAAAAAAGGCACTTTGTGATCAAGTGCTTACTCTTCCCCAGGCAAAACACGTGGGTCCTCTCTTTCCAAAGTGCTCAACGACTTTACAAGTTGCATGATTCCTACAATCTTTTCATTTTTCAGGTTGCTAATACTGAGTGTGAAGAGAGCTTGCAAAAATGAGGACAGCAGCTGCCAGGCTGCGTTTACAGGCAGCTCCCTTTCCAGGCCCATGTGACACTCACAGACACACCTGTCTGATCCTTCACTCATTTTCAGCCTCATCTTGTCTTTTTCTAGAGGTTATAGTTGGAAGGCTCTCTGAGGCTCAGCTGCTGACTGAGGTCTGACCAGTAAGGGCCCCAGGGGCCAAAGCCATCAAGGAAGCACAGCATCACTGCACAGCAGAACCAGGAGAGGCCTTAGAGAATAGTTAGTCCTCCCTTTACCAATAAGGAAATCAAAGCCCAGAGGGGCAAATGTGACTTAGCCAACTGAGTGGCAGATCCAGGACTAGAAGCCAAGTGTCCAGCCTCCCAGGCCTGTGCTGGTGGAGTATGGATAGAGAACTAGGCCTTAAGTCAGGAAGACCATACAGGAAGTATCACCCTGGCAAGTCACAACCTCTATTTATATATGTACTGTACCTATTTGTCTCTCAAAGTAGAATGTAAGCTCCTTGAGGGCAGGAACTATTTCACTTTTGTGTTTACATTCTGAGTGCTTAACACAATGCCGACCATAGTAGGCACCAAATAAATGCTGGTTGATTGATTGAGCAATAAAATGAAGATAATGATTGCTCCTACCTCACCAGGTTTATTTAGAAGATTAAATAAGATAACATCTGTAAAACAACTTCTCAAACATGAAAGCTATTTTTTCCATGTAAGCTATTTTTTCCCCACTGCACCAGTAAATGAACTAACATATATTTACTGACCACTTAGAGATACAGGAAATAAAAAAAAAAACCGTTAGACACAAAGACAAAGAGAGAAAGAGAGGGAGACAGAGAGACAGAGACAGAGAGACAGAAAGGAAGGAAGGAAGAAAAGAAGGAAGGGAATTTGTTGAACATTTACTGTGTGGCAGGCACTGTGCTAAGTAGTGGGGATACAAATAGAAGCAAGCAAGTAGTCTTTACCCTCAAAGAGCTTGCACTATGATGGAGGCCCCTTTCTCCCATTGGTGAGATCCTCCAGGACCTCCATTTTGGGGAGGGGCCCAGGCCAGCCATCTTTTACCTGGTACCAACCTCAGCTTTTCAACTCTATTTTGTGTGTTATCTTCCCCTGTTAGAATATAAGCTCCTTGAGGGCAAAGACTGTCTTTTTTGCTTGTATTTGTAACCCCAGTACTTAGTAGTCTATGCCTAGCACATAGTAAACACTTAATAACTTCTTTGGCTTGTTGCCTACCTAGAAGGGAAGCTGGAATGGGGGAGGTGAAAGGCAGCATTATGATGAGATGACCAGGAAGTGGCATGGAGGTCTGCAGTGTTCCATCAAGATAAATCAAAATCTCACCTATCAGAACCCAGGTCTCAGGGTGGAATCCAGAGTTTGTATCTGGAGGAGATAGGGATGATTGTCAGGGTGCAGGCTTTACAGTGCGGAGATGCTTGGAAAGTGGCCTGACATCTAGCAAGATGAGGTGATGAAGCTCACCTATCAGAGCTCAGCATCCTAGGGGAAGAGCTCAATGCTGTATGTGGGGGAACAAATAGAAGATGGCTGTAGTAGAGGTAGCCAGTTGTGCAGGTCAGGATTCAAACCCAGATCCTCTAACTTCAGATTCAGCACTCTTTCCACTACCCCACAGCTATTTCCCATGAATAACAATCGGCAATACAATGTAGAATGGTGTTAAATTTTAAATTGGGCAATACAACCAGAAAGTGCTGTTGGAAGTTAGAGGAATCAGAGATTGGTGAGTGAGCAGGGGAGTATTCAGGGAGAGCTTCATGGAGGATATGGATCTTCAGCTGAACCTTGAAGTATGAATGGGATATTTTTAGTCAGATAGGGAAAGGGAACCATCAGGGCCCCCTGCCTGATAGTTTGGAAACTAAGAGCTGGTCTTGAAGCAAGAAAGACCTGGCTTCACCTCTGACACATACTGGCTATCGTGACATTAACCTTTCAATGCTCCAGTCAACTCCTGAGATAGTTCTTAACCTTAATTAAGGGGTTAGGGTTGGGAGTCATAGGGTTCCTGTGGAGAATTTTCAGGGAGTTTGTGAACTTGGATGGAAAAAAATTACATCTTTCTTTCCACTAACCTTTGGTTTCCTTTGTAATATAATGCATTTTATTTTATTCATTTAAAAACATTATTCTGAGGAGGTGCTCACAGGCTTCACCAGACTGCCAGAGGGTCCATAACACAAAAATGATTAGGAATCCTTGGTCTAAAATGATAAATAGCAGGGAAAGTGCCCAGTTGCCTCATTCAGGCTTTCCTTATATCAATGAAATCATAGTCTGTGTCCTTATCCATATCCAGTAAAGCT
The DNA here is from genome assembly GCF_900497805.2 of Vombatus ursinus. Taxonomy (NCBI): domain Eukaryota; kingdom Metazoa; phylum Chordata; class Mammalia; order Diprotodontia; family Vombatidae; genus Vombatus; species Vombatus ursinus. Next base: position 16,383,074 of record NW_020940358.1, read on the forward strand.
ATCTATCCAATTCAATTAAATTCAATTCAACAACAACAACAACAACAAATATGAAACATCTACTGCATACAGAACACTAGGGAGATTCAAAGTTTTAATAAGCTTTAGTCCCAGCTTTCTTGGAACATGTCTTTTGGCTAAGTGATGAGATATAAACACAGATCAGTATAATATAAAACAAGGCAAATACGTGCTTGAGAGGTGCTAAGTATCATGTGAAGTCCAGGGGTGGAAGGTCACTATGGAAGACTTCATGGAGACGAAGCATCTGAGCTGGGTTTCAAGGATGGCACATGTGTATCTGTGCATAGGACATAGGGCCTTTCACAGAGCCAGCAATAAATTGAACAGTCAGGAATTCGACGAATTGAGGGGGAAGGAGTTCTGGGGTGCAAGAGAGAAAAAACACTAGGAAAGAGCAAAGGAGAAAGAGTAGAGAACACAGGGCGTATGCTTTCATCAGCATCAGGGGTCGGCTGACAAGGAGGAATGGAGACTGGAGACAGTTGTTCAAGTAACTCGGGCCCCCCTCTGCCTTTGACACAATTGGTCTGTTGATCCAAAGAAAGGTGTAGGTTCCCCACCCCATATGTACACTCTGTCCTTTCCCTTTCCCTTCTTACCCCAGAGTGCATCACAGTCAGGGAGGTCTTTATCTGTATTGATGAGGACAAGGACCCTTTAAGTTCTTCCAAGGATCATCAGATGTTAGACTGTTGGAAATGATTTGGTCTGAACCAGGGGTAGGGAACCTGGGGCCTACAGGGCCACATGTGGTCACGGGTTCCCCACCCCTGAACCTTTCATTTTATGAAGAAAGAGACCAAGGCAAAGAGATGGGAGGCAAATTGTTCAAAGTCACCCAGGTAGCTAGGGGCAGAGCAGGGGTTGCAGCTCAGGTCATTTAACTCTAAGTCTAGCTTTCCTTCCACTAACCTAGACCGCCACCTTGTTACTGGCCCACCTCAGTCCTGAAATCCAGTCTATTGGAAGTCTTGGCTCTCTGATCTGTCTACCTCTCGTCTGCTAAATAGGAGTTTGGGGGTCCAAATGAGACTTCCTTTAGAGAGGGCCAAAAGGTGGCAGATTCTTCACGGCTCAACCGATGAGCCAAATTTCCCAGACCTCTCCTTCCCCCTTCCCTTCCCAGACAGAGACGGGAAAGGTAAAGGGCCAGTTATCCAGCCTTGTGCTTTAGGCCAACCTAATCCAAGAGCCAAGGAAACACAGAAGCAAAGAGGAAAGCCCGTCTCTGGCCTGAGATGCAAAGCCATTCCGAGGAGACATTTGTTTTCAACCTGTTCAGAGAGTCTTGCTTTGTTTAAATATTCTCTTAAATCCCTGGAGCCTGAGATTCCTCTTCTAGCAGCTTAAACGCTCTTCCCCTTGGGTCCTTCTTCCTTTCCCTTCTAAATGTGTGTCTATTTTAAGAGAAACTTAATACATGTGCTTCCGATTGACTTATACTTAACTCATCAAAATCTTGTTTAGTAAAAGGCATTTGAAGTCCAAGAAACCGTTGGAACTTTTTTCTTTCTTTTAATAAGCCCTTTTCTTTTCTTAGAAAAGGGAATTCATGTTTTGCCAAGAATAAACCCACTCAGCTCCAAACTACTGTACTTGGGGCTGTGCCTCCCAGCCCATGAGAGCTGAGTGGGCTCAGAATTTGGCAAAATCCAAGCTTCCCTCCCTACTTAAGGCCATCAGTCTGACTTGGGAAACTGGAGATGGAGAAAGAGTGTGGCAAACTGGGTAAGCTTCCCCCTGGGGAACACCACTTCTGGTCAGCAGCTTCTGATCCTGAAAGTGGAAATCCATGGTCCCTGGCTTCTGAAAGCTTATAGTCTAATCACAGTCATGAATGTTATAGAATATCAAAGCTGGGAGAGACGTTAGAACAGAGAACAGGGAATGTTAGAAATGCAACAGAGCTTAAAAATCATCTTTTTCAGTTCCCTTCATTGTATAGAGAGGGAAAGTGATGATCAAAGTGGTGAAAGGACTTTTCCAAGGTCACACAGCTAGCAATTATCGAAGGTGAAAGCAGAACCCATGCCCAATATCACTATGATCTTTTAGTAAAATGAAGGATGGGCTTCAGGTTAAGGGGTTTATACCCTTCAAACAGGAAGATAAGATCATTCAGTATGATTCCCTTTCTTTCAACTAGGTGATCTGGAGTCCTTTTTTGCTGCTCTCAGAATTCTCAAGAGTCCTTGCACTGAGAAGCTGACTTCTCAGGAATTAAGCCCAGCCAGCCAGTGGTCTGCTTCCCGAACTCTAGGCCCTCAGGCTACCCAAGGCCTCAGTTTCTCCACCTGGCATATGCAGGCTTATTCCAAAAGAGAGTTGAGGAGGAGGGAGGCTTCCTGGAGGGAAATTAATTAAAGCATGTGGAGAGCTCCAGATGAAAGGTGCTTGGATAGCTTCTTAATAATCCTAATAAAGTGTTTCCCCTTCAATTACAGGATAATTTTCATCTCACAACATTAGCAGGCAGCTTGGAGGCCTGGCACGATAATTTCTTGCAGGTTACGGGGCTGGCCTGAATGTCTGTACCAGTTTTTCTGGAACCACTGCATTTTTGGGGGTGGGGGTGGGGTAAAGAGAAGGAGGGAGACTGAAGTCTACATTTTGTAAGTAAACAGTTAATGAGATTGGAGAGGGTCCTGTAGGACTTGGACTCAAAGAAAGGGGCTGTCACAGCACATTGTCTCTAAATTTGGGGGTGGGGGAGCGGGAAAGAGACATTCTTCCAGCCTTCTTTCCACAATGAAGCACAGTAAAAGTAAGAAATTTCTCCGAGCTCCCTTCCTAAGGCTTATTCCCTTAAATTCACCCAACTGAAATGATAGAATGTCAGTTTGCTCCCCTATAAAAAGGGAGGCCTGGACTAAACAATCTCCATAGAAGCACAGGATTTTAGGACTGGGAGGGACCTCAGAGTTTATCTAGTGCAACTGCCTCATTTTATAGGAGAGAAAAACCGAGGCAATGGGCAGAAGGGGGCAGAGCTGGAATAATTAATAATCACAATAATAAGCTACTAGTATTTATATAGTACCCAATACATTCCGGGCACTCTACTATTGACTCCATATCCTGATCTTTCACAAGGCCTCTTTTAGCTCTGTTGGTCATACAAATGTAATGACTTGCCCAAAGATTACACAGTGAGTTAATGGCCAAGCCAGAATCAGAATCCACTGTTCTTTGCTCCCTTTCATTTGCTCTTTCCACTATACCACACTTTTTTTTTTAATTTGGGGCCCATAGAGCCTATCAGTTCCAATAGAGAGACCCCCTGATAGTTTAGCAAAGGGAGATTCAGATTGAAAAGTCAACAAATTCTCCAGGATCTTTCAGAGAGACCCTTTTTCTCCTAAGGAAAGAAAAAGAGGCCATAGCTCTGAATTAGAAATCCAGCCTTCAATCTAGTAGGAGAAATCTCTGCTATCTCACTACCCAAGCCTGGGTAACTTTTAAAACATCTTCTGTGTTATCTTACCCTTACTTAGGACTGGACACACTACAGAAGACAACTGGAAATTTCTTAGGTACCCTTTGGGGCAAGCTCTTTTTTTTCTCTATTCTGGTGTAGTTCCCCCAAATGACCTCTTCAATTCACAAATTAGTACTTAAAATTAATTACATCAGAGCTTTAGTCATAACCATAAAATTCTAGAAGCAAAAAGATTCTTAGAACATACAATGTTAGAACATACAACATAGAATGTTAGAGCCAAACCCTGGCCCAATATGTTGCTTTGACCTAAAGGACCCACTATATCCTGGACACCATCAAACAGGGTATTTAAAATCAAATCTTGGTGTATCTGAAGATGCAATGGGATTAGAAAGAAGTTCAGAAAACAGCTATTGTGATCTTAGAGTCAAGTAGGCTAGGTATGAGAACAGATTGAAAAGATGAGCTATCTCTAATTCTCAACAATGAAAATTACAAGTGGGGGTAGGGGTGGGGGAAGACATGACTTTCTAAAATAATGAAGATGTCCAGAAGAAAACAAGCTTCTTCATCAAATCCCAGGTTAATAAGCCAAGGACTGTCCTACTGAAATGGGCAAAAAGCCCCATTTATGACAAAGAAAAGGAATTATTAATTAAACCTCCATTAAAATCTTCTTTTGACCTTCTTGATCAAAGAGAAAGTTTTCATATACACCAAAGTATCCACAAAAGCATTTTTTGTATGTGGTGGTAAAGAGTTGGAAACAAAGTCAATGTTCATTAACGGGGGAATGGCTAAACCAGAAATAATCAAACCTTTTGGTTTCAGGACCCATTTATATTCTTAAAAATTATTGAAGAATCTTCCCCTGCCCAAAGAACTTTGTGTGGGCTATATTTATTGATATTGACTGCATTAGAAATTAAAACATCTTGGTAATGTTATGAAAATAATTTTGACCTTGTGGACTCCATAAAAACGTATCAGGACCACACTTTGAGAACCTCTGGGCTAACTAAATTGTGTCACCTGAATATGATAGAATATTGCTGCACCATAAGAAATGACCAATGTGGAGAATTCAGAGAAACACAGGAGGACTTATGCCATGTTCCACACCCATAGTCTCCCACTTCTGCAAAAAAATGGAGGGAGGTGCATTGTATCAACTCTTTCTTGAGTCAAGTTTAGTTCGTATAACTGCCTAGCATCCAGTTGCATATTAGGAGACTATGGGTATAGAACACGGCATATACAGTCTCACTTGTCAGTTTTGTTGGCCTGTATGTTTCTCTTTTTCTTTTAATACTTTTTTTTAACCAAAAATGATTCCTAGAGTAGGAAAGGAGGGAGGGATATATTCAGAAATAAAAGTGATACAAAGATTCATTTTTTAAAGTCTTCTTTCAAAGACTTCCTATGATATGGAAATAGTTATGCTAGCGGATCAGTAAGATGGCAGACTAGACATTTTCCCCAGTCCCCACTAACTCAAAAACTATACCATCAGAGCACAAACTCTAGTAGGTCTTGCAAAACCAAGAATGTTAATAACTGAGTACATCACTATGCTTGAGCTATGACTTAAAGGGATGGCAAGACTCTATGGGGAAAGGTAAAGTAGGCATATATTCTAGGCATGTGGGACAGCTAGTAAAAAGGCACATGGGAAGTCTGTGTATAAGGAATAAAGAGACCACTAATTTGGCTATTTTGCAGAGTGTGAAAGGGTAGTAATGTCCAACAAGCTGGGAAAATTAGTTGAGCTAAGATTGTGAAGAACTTTAAAAGCTAAACAGTGGCATTCATATTTGATTCTAGAGGTAATTGGAAGCCACTGGAATTTACTAAGTAGGGAAATGATGTGGCAGGATCTACTCTTAAGGAAAATTGTTTTGACGGTATTGTGTAGGAATGACTGAAGTGGAGAAAGACAAGGTAGGAAGACTATGTAGGGAGCTGTCTCAATAATAGGTATGGGATGATGAGGGCCTGAACTAAAGTGGTAGCTGTGTGAGTAGATAGAAGTCAGATGCAAGAGTTATTGAGGATACAGAAAGGGCAAGATTTGGCAACTGATCATACATGTGGGCTGAGGGTAAGTAAGGCTTTAAGGATAACACCGAGGTTATAAACTTAGGAAAGTGGAAGAATAAGGGTGCCTTCCACAGAAATAGGGAAGTTTAGAGAAGGGTGAGTTTTTACCCATTTTAGAGGGCAAAAAATAATAAGTTACGCATTATACATGATTAATTTGATATGTTTCTGGGACATCTAGTTTGAAATATTCAATGTGGAAATTGGTGATACAAGGGCTGAATCTCAGGGAGGACGGTAATTGGACAAGGGGGCAAGGGATTTGAGAGTAGAAGACAGCATAGATATAAATTGGTTAATTAAACGGTCAAGACTAGAGAAGGAAGAAAGTGAAATCACAGCAAGGGTAATGGCCCCAGAAAATTATTGAGGAGTAAAGGGATTGGAGTTCTCAATGAGGGCAAAGAATGGGGTCAGGAAGGATTGGGGAAAGGGAAAAATGGAATGTTGGGATCTCATGGTCAGATAATGTTGAAATTTTTAATTAGGGAAATGGAATATTTCCAGACAATGGTGAGATCCAATGTATTACCAATGTAACTGAGGTGAAGGAATATGTCATGGGATGTAAGGAGACTGAGGAATTGAAAGGTTAGGGATTTGAGAGTATATAGAGGTTGATGTTGAAGTTCCTTATTGTAAAGACAAGAGCTGGGGTAGAAAAGGAAGAGGTCAGCCATGAACTTCTTGAGAAAGGAGAGAGAATGATCTAAAGACTGGGATACAACATCCACAATTATCTGAATTGGGTAGAAAATGTTAATACTGTGAAGTTCAGGAGGAGAGATGGTTGAGTGATAGAGATAAAGGGACAGTCCGGAAGCAGCATGCACAAATATGTGCTTAGCCTTTGGCAACCACCACAGAGCTCTCCCAATAGTTCTTAGACTCATTTTTCCCAAGAAAAAGTAGAAAAAAGAAAACTGACATATAGAATGCTTTAAAGTTTGCAATGTACTTCACATAACTTAACTGTGAAGTAGAAGCTAAAGGTGAATGCTGGGCATGGAGACAGGAAGATGGCGCTTCATATATTGCCTTAGACCTTATTAGTTGTATGACTCTGGGCAAGTCATTTCAGCTTTCTTAAATTCAATTTCTGCATTTTCTCATCTATAAAATGGAGATTATAATTAAGCACCTACCTCACACGGTTATTGTAAAGACCAAATGAGTCAAGATGTAAATCATTATATAAATGTGAACTATTATTAATCTCTTTAACAAATGGGGAAAATGAGGGAAAGTCAATGACTTGCCTGCGGTCAGAGAGCTAGCAAGTGTCAGAGGTAGGATTTGGTCATAAGATAATTTAGAACTGGAAGGGACCTTAGAGGCCATTGAATCTAACACTACCTCCTTCTACACCTATTTTGCAGATGAGGAATCTGAGGCATAGAGAGGTTGCCCAGGGTTGCAAAAATAATTAGCACCTGAGCTACAATTTGAACTCTCCTCCCAACTCCACGTTCATTGCTCTATACACTACATCATGATGCTTCCTTTCATTTCAAGTCTTCTTAATTTCAAGTCAATCACTCAAACCATTATACCACCCTCCTACCTAGCTCACAGGCTTACTGTGAGGAAGGGGAAGGGAAGAAAATAAGCATCCATTAAGTACCTACTATGAGGCAACTAGGCGGCACAGTGGACAGAGTTCTGGGCCTGGAATCAGGGAGACTCATCTTCCTGAGTTCAAATCTGGCCTCAGACACTTACTAACTGTATGACCTTGGGCAAGTCACTTAACTCTGTTTGCCTCAGTTTTCTTATCTGTAAAATGATCTGGAGAAGAAAATGACAAACCCTTCCAGTATCCTTGCCAAGAAAACCCCAAATGGGGTCACAAAGAGTCAGACAGGACTGACCAAGGACTAATAAACAACAACAACAAGAAGTACCTACTATATGTCAGACATCATGCTGAGCACTTTACAAATATTCTGTCAACTGATAATTTTAAGGCTTATTTAAAACCTCTAAGTGTCACACATGATACTCACTAGCTATGTGACCCTGGCAAGTCACTTAACCCTGATTGCCACACACACACACACACACACACACACAAAGATTTGGGGCAGGTAGGTGGCGCAGTGGATAGAGCACGGGCCCTGGAATCAGGAAGACCTGAGTTCAAATCCGACCTCAGACACTTGACATGTCATAGCTGTGTGACCCTGGACCCCACTGCCTAGCCAAACAACAAACAACAACAATAAAAAACCAGTAAGTGTCCTAGAAATCAGAGTTGTTGTTATCATTAATATTAGTATTAGTAGTCATAATATTTTCTTCCCCTATAATAGAGGATGGAAGCAGAGGGAGCCCTTCAGATTTATCATTTGCTGGACTCCCATCTAAGAGTCATACCCTTTAAAATAATGCACGAGTTAAGAAGGTATGTAAAATTCTAGCAGAGACAGGCAGTGATAGAGTAGTTTATGCCACTTCTTAGGCGATCTCTGATGTTTCTTGTAAAGAAAAGAGCTTTGAAGTTTGCTTACAAGTTAGTGCATTAACCCCAAACACACCAGCTAAAGAGCATGGGCATTCACAAATATTTCCAGCAAACTGTGTTCTTACATGATATTGAGAGAGAAGCGTAAACATCCAGAAAAGACACTGGTAGTCATAGGCAGACTTGTTTTGATCTTTACAAGGGTTTAAGCCAAAGTATCTCTTACCCCAGTTCTTATGAAATTTATGTGCTTCTCTTCCTTTCCACTATTCCTCTTTCAACCATAGACCCAGTTGTTCACTTTGGGGATTTGGTTGGCTCAGGGATAATCTCCCCAGAAACGTGTTTCCCAGTTCTCCATATCCAAATTGCCTATATGGCGACATTGGGACACCAAATACTTGATGTTTTGCTGTGGAAATCTTTCAGAATTCTTACAGCGTTTTGGAGTTGGGAAAACTCCTAGAGATTAATTAGTTCTATCCCATCTTTTTTGTAGTTGAGGAAAATGATGCCCAAAAAGGAGAAGTAATATGACCAAAGTAATACAGAGAGCAAGGAGAAAAGCTGGGATTTCAGTCAGGTCTTCTTACTCCAAATCCAAGGTCCTCTGCCTTTTGGGGGATTTTTTTCCTCAAGTGATTTTGCTAAACAATTATAAATGCTTTCTGGAAACAATCAATAAAAATTTATGAAGTATTTATTATATTCCAAGCAGTGAGACATTCTGGAATGACAAGCCTGTCCATTATTATTATTATTATTATTATTGTTATTTAAGGAAAAAAGAACAATAAAACAAATAAAATAAGGAGGAGGAAGAGGTGGAGGAAGAGGAAAATGAGGAGAAGAGGAGAAGAAGGAGGAGGAGAAGGGGTGGTGATGATAATGGCAATGATAAGGAAAAAGATCCTGGGTAGATCTCTATGGGCCTCAGTCTCCTCATCTGTAATATGATGGAATTGGACTACATAATCTCCGAAGTCCCTTCCAGTCTATGACAAAAACTAATCACAAAGGAAAGTGGGCTGGTTGTGATATCAAGAGAGGACAGCAGTTGGACAACTGAAGAACTATACTTGTGGCAAAGTATAGTGTAAAGAGCAATGAACTTAGAGGCAGGGAATTAGATTCAAATTCCAGTTCTAATGCTTACTAGAAAGGTGAACATAGGCAAGGCACATCACCTTTCTAAGACTCGGTTTCCATGTCTGTAAATTGGAAATAATAATATTTGCATTTATCTCTTTCTAGAATAGTTCTGAAGATAAAGTGAAAGAATGTATGCAAAAGCATTTTATAGTCACAAAGCATACATACACACCCATATATATACATATACACATTTATGTATTGTGTTTATATACATATGTGCATATAATTATTAAATAAATACATATTTATAATACAAATATGACACAAATAAAAATAATTTGTATCCATATATAGAAATATATATAAAAATCACTATATATGTATGTGTAATTTTTTATTACCTTTTAGATCTGTGATTTTATCACTGTGGTTATTCTGTCTGCCAGTACAGACTGAAACCTCTCCACACTTTCTCATCCCATGTGGTTCTCTTTGATTTCTTTCTGTAATTCCTCCACAGAGGAACCCCTCAATGTGCTAGAGGCCTTGCTGTGATTCTCTTCATGTAGGAGAAGGTAAGGTGAAGCATAACAATAATCACACATATATTCACATTTGTATAGTACTTCAAGATTTCCAAATCACTTTCTCCACAAGCTAAGATCATAGAGTTAATAAGCAGTGAATCCTAAGCCAAGGCTCTCACCCAGCTCTGTCCCTTTCACTACCCAACCCTTCCAATACAGCTTATCAGTGGGATATTTAAATCAGTCCCATCTTGTTTTAGAGACAGATTACCAAAATTATACTTACTGGAGTTTAGCTTTGCAGTGATTACCGGATCCACTGTGATAGACCGAACTTCAACAGCAAGATACTTCAGAGCAATGAGAGAAGACAAAACAGGAGGACCTTGGGATGTTACTAAGTCCAATGTGGAAATAATAATCTCTTAGAAAAATGACAAATCAACTATTTAAAGAGGTTTTCTGCTGTCTGATTTAAGGTCTGGTTTGCCTGGAATTGCTTACTTCAAAAGGAACCAAATATGCACCATTCACAAAGTATCTCCCCATTCTCTACCATAGCCCCTCTCCTCCCAGACAGAGAGAGAGAGAGAGACAGGATCTAGATTGTGAGAAACATAAAATATAAATTATACAGGAGATCAGTACTGGACTTTCCCCAAAGTTTCGGGTTTTTTGCATAAAAGGATCTCAGGCATAGTTTTTGATTTGTTTTGTTTTGGGGGGGAGGGAGAACCCATTTACCCACGATGAGTCATGATTTGTGCTTGGTGAATGAGAAAGAGGGTAGATTCATTCACTTTCTTCCCTGGGGCAGAAGGCCTTGGAATAGGTTGAGTAGACTAGTTGATTTGGGCCACTTACTTGCTAGGTTGCTAAACCTGCTTTGGGAATAAATTGACAGGATGTAAACAGACCGTAGGGAGAATGTTTAGAATCACACAAAATAAAATTCCCAAACAGAGCCCACCTTGGGCAACATCCAGTGAAGTGATTCCAGGGAACTGGTAATGTTCTCTTACTCAGAAAAGTTTCTCCTCTGCCTGTTAATTGATGCCTGAATTTCCTTTGAGGAGAGAAGGCAGCCCTTATAAAAGAACTCATAACTAGAAATCAGGCTTGAAATTCAATTATTACTTGGAGGTGGAAGACTGATTTACATTCTCAATAAAGTATAATGAAGAACTAAAGGCCCTTGTTGTGTAAAGGAAAGAAAGAACTCTGGACTAAGAAATCAGGAGGCCAGAACACGAATTCCTTGTGTACTATGAAGTAAATTCTTACCCCTTTCTCAGCCTCAGTTTTCTAATCTGTAAAATGGAGATTGTCAGTGGGATATAGAGGATTTGGGGTAAGAGGACTTGGGTTAATTCCTGAATTTTTGACTTCCTATCTGTGTAACTTTGGAGCAGTATCTTCTATAGACCTGTTTTGTTTTGTTTTGTTTTGTTTTGTTTTTTATCAGTAAAAGGGGAGAATTAAACTCAATCTTATCTAAAGGACTTCCCAGCTCTAAATCCAGTTTCTTTCCCACAGTGGTCCTCTGGTTTGTGATCCTCCACCACCTCTGCAAAGGGCTGCCATCTTTGCTCCTTTGCCAGGTCCTAGGCCACTGCCCACAGGGTCCTATGCAGGTCCAACTGCATCTCTTTCCTGGAGTTAGCCTTCTCCCATTGCATCCCCCAGCATCTGTTACCACTGAATAACCTCTAGCCTGGATGGGGAATGGGAGGGGTTGGGTCATGGGTTGGTCATTGGCCATGCTATTTAGTTGCAGCAAGACCCTTTGGGAAACAAGCCTGGGAAACCATGACATACCTTTCAGTAGAAATACTTGTGGCATTCCTCCTATTCACAGAAAGGAAGCCTGTGGTCTCTGCGCCTCTCCCTCCACCAGGAGTCAGTGATCTGGCATCTTTCCTCCTAACATTTCTAGAGTCTCTTGATCTCCTCCCACCCCCAACTAAATTTGCCTTGGGCACCAGAATTCTTAACTAAAACTTTGATTTTCTTCTAGCTCTTTGAACTTTCATGGATTTCACCTGCCACTCCCCCAATCTATGTGCCTAGTGCTACCTCTCTGGTGGCCCCAGTCGTTCTTATCTTCTTCATTATTCAAAAAGAAAAAAAATCTGATTTCATCAGTATAGATATTCCCTCCACAGATACCAATCCCAAGTCCTCCACTTCTTGGTAGAGAATTCCTCATTCAAATTCAAATTCAAGAAGCATTTGTTAAGTGCCTACTTTGTGACTGGCTGTTGGTCAATCAATTAAGTAACATATATTAAGCACCTACTATATGCTGGGTGCTATGTTAAGCACTGATACAAACAAAAGTAAAAGGCTTTCAAAGAACTCACAATCTATCTGGAGAAACAACATGCAAACAACTACACTCAAACAAGATATATAAGGCATCAGTTGGAGATCTCAAATGGAAGCCATTAAAATTAAAGAGGACTGGGAGATTCCTTGCAGAAAGTTTAACTTTGGTTGAGACTTGACGGAGGCCAAGGTAACCAGGAGGCAGAGATAAAGAGAGAGAGTCCTAGGCATAAAGGGACAGCCAGTGAAAATGCCTGGTGTCAGGAGAGGTAGTTTCTTGAGGAAGGAATCACTAGATTACAGGGCACATGATATTAATGGAGGGGGCCAGCATAAGGGTTAAGAGGACTGGAAAGGTAGGAGGGGGGTAGGTTGTAGAGGCTTAAAAGCCAAACAGGCTTTTATATTTGATCCTGAAGGCAATCTGTGTGATTTTTAGATACATTGTTAATGACCAGCGTTCTAAACATGTAATGTGTAGATTAGTCTTGTTTACTTCTTTATTTAAACACAAATATGACAAACTAGATATAAATACTTAAAATTTTTTAATCCATTCTTTATATATCTTGTATACAAGAACTTTATCAAAGTTTTTTTTAGTTGTTTGCCTTGTAACTTTAACTACATTGCTTTTGTTTGTGTAACAATTTAATAGGGAGCCACTGGAATTGACGAAATAGGGGAGCCACATGGTCAGATGTGCTTTAGGAACATCAATTTGACGGCTGAGTGGAGGATGAATTGTACTGGGAAGAAACATTTGCTAGGGACAAGAGATGCAAAAGAAAATAGTCTGTGCCCTCACAGTGCTTATATTATAGGGGGGGAGGTGTGTGTGTGACATGGCGTGTTTATAGATAAGCAAATTCAAAATATATGAAAATGAAATTCATAGTAATTTGGCAGTAGTGGGGGAGAGCTAAAAACTGGGAAATCAGAAAAGGCTTCACAGAGTGTGACACTGGAACTACAATTTGTAAGGACTTAGAGGTTCCAAGAGTCAGAGGTGAGAAAGGGGAGCACTCCAGGCATAGGGCCCAGCCTTATGTAAAGCATGGGGATATTGCTCCCTAAACTAACTTCTCTTATTGAATTGACTTTTTTTACATATATTGAGTGCTATTATAATAGCAGTCAGAAGATCCTAGTAAAACAGCGGTGTTCCATACCCTTCACCTTCAATTGATGTAACTAACAAGATATTTTGCCCTGATACCTTAAACAAGGGGGAACATTTTTGTTTTCTTTATTAATCAACAAGCGTTTATTCTCTCTCCCTCCCAGCTCCCCAATTAAACGATCAAAATGAGAGGGGGTGAGAATTTCTGGCTACAAATAGGCATTAGTCAAAGTAAATTCTCTTACTGCCCATGCCCAAAAATGCATGTCAAATTGTACCTTTTTAATCTCACCTGCAGGAGGTGGAAAGCATGCATCATTTTTGGTCCTTTGGAATAATAACTATATGTTATTGCTTGGAATAGAATTCTAAAATCTTTCAAAATTATTGTGATGTTATCGTATAAATTGTCTTCCTGGTTCTGGTTACTTCACTCTGTTTCACTTCATGTGGGGCTTCCAGTTTTCTTTGAACTGTCCGTTCTCTCACTGCTTATGGCTCAATAATATTCCATTACATTCTCCTATGATCATTTGTTTAATCAATCTCCAATAGGTAGGCACTCCCTTTGTTGGGAACAAAAGCTTTTCGCTATTATGAAAAGAGATGCTTTAAATATTTCTGTATATGTCCTTTTCCTTTTTCTTTGATCTCTAGGAGATAGACCTTGAAGTGTTAACACTGGGTCGAAGGGTATGGAAAGGTTAGTGACTTTAGGGGCATAGTTCTAAATTGCTTTTCAGAATGCCTACACTAGTTTGCAGCTGCAAGAGTGCAAAAGTGTGCCTGTTTTCCTGAAACTTCTTGAATATTTATCATTATTTTTTTTTGAATAGCCTTTACTAATCTGAAGGGCATAAGGTGAAATCCGGGTTGATTTAATTAGTATGTCTTTAATTATTAGTGATTTAGAAAACTTTTCTTAGATTTCTTCTTTTGAAAACTGCCCATCTATATTCTTTGACCATTTACCTATTGGGGCTATTTTTCTTATAAACTTTAATCCGTGGCGATTAAGATATCACTATTTTGAAGAGAACAGTTCCAACTGAATGATGAGGAGAGAAGTTAGATTTCAGAGTTTCTTTTTATCACCAAACTGCTTAGACCCAACAGTGGGATATCTGGGTCAAAAGGTATGGATGTTTTATTCATTTTCTTTTCATAATTTCAAATTCCTTTTCCAAATGATTATAACAGTTCCTACCTCTACCAATAATAGTACATTATCACTTAGGTCTGTTGGTATTCCTGTAACTAAGGTTCTTCTGTGTGATTTTTAGATACATTGTTAATGACCAGTGTTCTAAACATGTAATGTGTAGATTAGTCTTGTTTACTTCTTTATTTAAACACAAATATGACAAACTAGATATAAATACTTAAAATTTTTTAATCCATTCTTTATATATCTTGTATATAAGAACTTTATCAAAGTTTTTTTTAGTTGTTTGCCTTGTAACTTTAACTACGTTGCTTTTGTTTGTGTAACAATTTAAATTTTGTATAATCAAAATGATCCATTTTATCTTCTGTGATCCTCTCTATTCCTTGTTTAATCATGTGCTATTCCTCTTTTCAGAGATATGAAAGGTAATTTCTTTCTTGCTCTTTTAATTTGTTTATGATGTCACTTTTTATGTATCAGTTCTGTATTCCTTTGGAAGGGAACTTTTTGATTGAATGATAAGATCAATCAATCAAAAGTGTAAACTAGGAGTGAACAATTCCTAGACATCTCTATTGAATCCACCAGTTAAGGAAATGTAGAGACTAGGTACAAATTGAATGAAAGCAGATGATACAACCCAGAAAATTTCTTGCATTGACTGGTAAACATTAGTCACCTGTGGAGATGGCTAAAACAACAAACAAATTCAGAATCTAACATTCCATTAACAGTCCAGTAGTAGAGCTTTTAGTAGTAGTAGAGTAGTAACACAGTTTTAATCAAACAGGGAATCTATTGAGAGTTGGGGGAGAAGTCTCTATCTCCCTCACCAATCCTCCTTGATTAGAAGATGGCCTTGTGAGCTATGAAAGATCTGAAGATTTGGACTTCTAATTGCCATTGGTAGCAGTATCCCTGGAATGAGCAGTGACTGATGGTAACATCTGTATCCATAGTTGAGAACACACTGGATGCACTGAAGAAAATCAGTTTCACAATTCTACAAGGACATCAATCCTTAGATTCCAGTTGAGAGCTGCATATATGAAAGGGTTACCACATGAATACTCTACAAAAAGAGCAAAAGATTTCTATCCACCAGGACCTACATTGCCCCCTTGCCACATATGCCCTCTTAACTTGAACCCCACTGACCCACAGATTCTGTACGTACTTAAGTGAGAATGTATCTCGGACTTCTGTAGGGATCTTTTTGGGCCAACTGCTGCTATTATACCACATGAGTAAATATTTTCTTCTACAATCTCCTTGTCCAGCTGGCTGCCAATCAATGCAGAGCACACCAGATTGGGGCTTTTGAGCCATTAATGCTATATAACTCCTCCCACCTCCACCCTTCAGTTATCTCTAAGACTCTAATGGAAGAAGTAGTCATTGCCCTCTGAGGCCCCAACATGTCACCAGTTTGAGTGGCAATCATGAGAGTGAATCCAGAAGGCATATTACTATACTATAGTATCATAGATTTAAAGCTTAAAGGGACTTTAAAGGTCCCCTAGTTAAAACCTCTCATTTTACAGATGAAGAAACTGAAGCCAAAGGTTAAGCAACAGGCCTAGGGTCATACCAACTAGTAAGTGTCTGAGGTGAAATTAGAAATTAAGTCTTTCTAGATCCAAGATTGGTGATCCATTCTCAGTAGGAATAAGGGACCTGACCAAAAACTATCTCTTATATTTCTTTATTTTCCTCCCAGCAACTTGGTGAGAAGCAATCTTGTCAGAAAAGGAGAGCTAGAACAACAAAGACATTCAGTATTTGGAGGCATGCAAACAGAGCAGAGTGGGGCAAATGATAGGAAAAGGGAAGGCTGAAAACTCTATGCTCTTAAAGGATCCATTCTGTAAGAGCCACTCCCAAGGCGCCATCAATCAACCTTTTAAAACACTGGAGTGATCTTATCCTTTGCACAAATAAACAGATAGATACACAACTGCCTAGCCAACTTGAATTTTCTTCTCCTCATCCAGCTCTACTCCGTACCCATCTTAAGTATGATGCTGGAGAGTTGTTTTCATCTTTTATCTGGGACACTCAGATCTCAGAAAGAGATAGGCTGTGAAACTTACTACACATGTGATAGGAGTCAAAAAGAAGCGGTATCTCTTTATGGCTGTGTGATGGATGGCAGTTAAAATCTTTTGGGAAGGGTAGCTTTTGTACAAAACATAAGTTCTAAGGAAGATACATAAAGGACACTTGGAAAGTCTAATCTAGTACCACTGGACTTTTTCACTGCCTGATGCCTCTCCAAACTTAAAACTCACACATTTCTTAGGGTGTAAGGAAGGCTTTCAAGATGTCACAGATGTATACAAGTCCCATGTGGGAAAGGAGGGTGGGAAGAAAATATTATGGAAACATTGTACTTCATTAAAGGTTAACCTGGATATCTGAGAGGCCTGGAAATGAGGGGCAAGAGAGGACATCTAAGCTAGGGAAAGGGGGGGATAGGAAAGGAGAGAGTGAGCTGAGGGTGAGAGGTAGAGCACCTACCTAGGCCTTCTGCCTTGTAGAGTGGGAAAAGTATTGATTTTGGAGTCTGGAAAAGAGTTTTAAATTTGGCTCTGCTATTTGCTGTTGTTTATCCTTCATTTTTGAAGAGGACTAATGACATCATGGGTAATGTCTTGACTCACTCGTGGATTGGATTTAAGGGAAGCAGAGTTGCACAAAGTTGTCAGCCTCACTCTCTATTCCAGAGTCATCAAAGTCCAGTGGCGAAACAAAAATCGAGATGACTTGAATGGCCCAGGATGCAGTGGCTGGTTGTGGCTTCTTTGATGTCTGACCAAGCTCTAAGTGCTCCACAGTGCCTGCTTCAGCTGCCCTCATGGCCATTCAAACAAAGTGTTCTCATCTACCCATTCCAAAGGGGAAAGTCTTCACATGTTCACCAATGGGTTTGAGTTACTCAACCTTCAGTTACTCTCAACCTGGTTTGGCCCATCTGCAGAGAGGGTTCCTACGTGGCCAAGTTACTTAACCTCTCCAGGATTCGACTTTCTCCATTTAACTCAAAGGTTGGATGAAATGATCTCTAAGGTCCCTTCTAGCTCTAAATCCCATGATACCCCCAAAAGGACAGTCATGGATGCATAAAATAGTAGAACTAGTCAGAGCCTTAGAATATTGCAATGGCAAAAACATTGGCTTTGGAATTAGAGGACCTGGGTTCAAATCTTGTCTTTGCCAAGTATTACTTGTACAACCTTGGGCAAGCCCCTTAACTTGCCTTATCCTCATTTGCAAAAGGAAGTGGTTGGATTAGATGACCTTTGAGAACACTTCCATCTCTAGTTCTACGGTTCTCGTTTGGAGTTCTCCAAATTGTGGGTCACACCTCAATGCCACAATGAAACAATGGCAAAAAATGACAATTTTTTTTGTTACAACTCCCTATTCACATTCATTTCTTTTCAAAAAAAACAAAGGTCAAATCAAAATAAACAAAAGCAACACCAACAGAATGAGTTTACTCCATCAAAAACTGAATGAAGCACATTGATCATTTAAAATAATATTAAAAAAAGATTATATTCACCTTTTGCTAATAGTAGATGTAAATAGCGGAAAAGCATTGGACCAAGGGCTAGAAAGTCTAGGGTTGATTCCAAAATCTACCACTAGTTTGCTATGTGACCTTTGGCAGGACACTTTTCTTCCTATGAAATGAGGGGGTTGAGTTGGATCAGTCAACTTCCAAACTCTAAGTAGGAATGCTCCACTTCGTACATACTTTTCATAAAACAATTTATGCAAATAATTTATATTATAGTGAAAATATAAAATTTAAGATTTATATTTCAATTTAATTTTAAAATATTTCAATTGATTATATGTAACAATTTTGAGTTTTTTTCAGTTTTTTAAAAGTTCATGATGTTTTGGAAGGCACCTTGATATAATGTCCTTATCAAAATGAATGATATTGAGACACATAGTAGATTATCATAGTCCTTTTCCTCTACATAAAGATTGCCTCCTTTCAAGTTTATACGTTTCGTGTTAAATGCAGCCATCACGGCTGTCACACACAGTTTATCCATAATGTGAACTTGTGCTGGTTAATGGGAATAGTGGCAGGTTCTGCCCGCATTGCCTTGAGATTCAAAAAGCACAAACTAGGTGGCACAGTGGATATTGTGCTGGACCTGTAGTTCAGACGACCTGAGTTCAAATCCAGCCTCAGACACTTACTAGCTCTGTGACCCTAGAGAAGTCACTTCACTTCTGCCAGCCTCAGTTTCCTCAACTCTCAAATGGAGATAATTATAGCACCTACCTTTCAGGGTTGTTGTAAGGATCAAAGGAGATAATATTTGTAAAGTGCTAAGCACAGTGTCTGGCACATAGTAGGCACTTAAATGCTTGTTCTCTTCCCTTCCCTTCCCCAAAAGGTTCTTCTCCAAACAATCATAGGATCATAGCTATAGATCCTAATTTTACAGATGAGGAAACTGAGGTCCACTAAGGTTTAGTGACTTGCCCAAGGTCACCTAGATAGTATCAGAAATAGGATCTGAAACTTCATTGTGGTAGAGCAGAAAGGTCACTGGACCAGGAGCCAAGGGAATTTGGTTCTGGGTCCAGGTCTGACACTAACTAGCCTGAGTCATAACTAGGATGGGGAAAGCAGGGCTTCGTTCCAGGGTGCCAAAATTTACAGTGCACTGACAGTACCTACAATCCTCTACCAGCATTGAAACAATTGCATTTGGCATGGTTAACAAGTTTGTTTGTTTGTTTTTAGCATTGTTAGCAAGGAAAATTAGTTAAAATAAGAAGATTATTACTTCTTTCCTGTCTTCTCTTCACCAGTAGCCACACTTCAGATGAATTCGTTCCCTGCTTAGCCCTGATCTAGTCATCTGAAACAACTTTAGAGGCCTCATTGTACCCTAGTGTCTCTACCGTCCCCATCCCTCAAATGAATTGAAACTGAATTTTGACCCACTTGCCTTAAATTGTCTTAAGTATTAAAATGGCTAGTTATAGCACTCCAACTAGCTAGGTAACCTTGGGCAAGTAACTTGGCTTCTTTGGCCCTCAGTTTCCCCCTCAGTTGAGTTTGTAAAGTAACTGCTAAGGCCCTAATGGTCCATGAGTCTCTGATCTCTCCTAGCATTCTCTCAACTGTACAGTATGGCTCTTGGTTATACATGGCCTTTCCAGGGGCAGCTACGTGGTACAGTAAATAGAGCACCGGCCCTGGCGTTAAGAGGATCTGAATTCAAATCCCGCCTCAGACATATAACATTCATTAGCTGTGTGACTCCGGGCAAGTCACTTAACCCCAATTGCCTCACCAAAAACAAAATAAAATAAATGGCCTTTCCTCTCCTCTGATTCACTTCATACAATTATAGATTTAGAACTGGGAGGGACCTTAGTAATAATTTAGTCCAGTGATTCTAAAAATATGTTCTGTAGCTCCAAAACCATCTCAGAGAAGCCAAGGAGTCAAAACTATTTTCCTGATAATGCTAAGATGCCATTTGCCTATTACTCCTGCCTTTCCTGCTACATACATATCTGTGTAGGGCCAGGTTTTCTCCATGTACTTTAACCACAGCAACATATTGCAACAGATTGAATGAAGAAGAAGATATGAGAATACAGCTGTATTCTATGAAGACAGACATTAAAGAACAGCAAAAATATGCAAAACAATGTCATTCTTCTCACTAGATTTTTTTTTTAATTTTGGAAAAATGTAGTTATTTTCCACAGGATGATAACTTGTTAACACCTAATGGGTTAATTATTATTTTAGATGAATTAATAAATATTTTAAAATTCTGTCTGTTTTAATTTCTACCCACATAAACAAAAGCTCTTTCAAGCCCTCAATAATTTTTAATAGCATAAAGGGATCCTAAGATGAAGTTTGAGCACTATTGATCTGGTCTATTTCATTTTTTAATAGATTGGGAAACTGAGGCCCAGAGAGATGAAGTACCTTGTTCATTTAAGGAAGGTCACATAGGAAAAGGGCATAACTGAGATCTGACCCTCCTTATGTACCTTTCTTACGTCTCCCACTAAAAGGCAAGTTTCTAGAGGGCCAGAATTGTGGCCTAGATTTATTTTGTCTCACCCTTCCCTCCCCTTATTACCTTAATTCCTAGTGTGCGGGCTGGGCATCTGGTAGATACTTATTAAATTGTTGAATTGAACTGCGCTTAGACAAGACAGGAATTGGGGGATAGTGTTATTTTAAGTACCTTGTATAAACCATTCATTCATTTCAGAAACAAAATAAGGACATTGCCATGCTACAAAAACCAATACTGTGAGAGATGGTCCCTGAAACTACACTTTGAGAACCCCTCTCTCTAAAAGAAAAGGCTCTGGATGGAAAAGTCAGGAGTTCTGAGTTTCTAAAAAGGGGCCTTTTCCATTTGAGTTCATCAAAGAATATTAAGTACCACTTGAAAGGTGCTGTGCAGAATTTAAAACATGATACCTGACATCAAGGAGTTTACACTCTGCTGGGGGTTTAGCATATGTAGTACTGGCACCCAAGGCTCTTGACTCCGAGGCCAGGGTTCTAGCCACTATGCCACAGATAAGAACAGAGGAAAGAAAATATAACGGACAAGGCGTTCTAGAAGAGTTCAGCTGGTATCACTTCCAGCTTGGAGGAGGAAAGGGAAGTAAGAGGGGTCCTTGTGATTGAAGGTGCACCTGAACTAGGCTTGAAGGAAGAAGAGATTTTAACAAGAGATGATAAAGAGACAGTGAATTCCAGGCATGGAAGAGAAATAAATGAGGGCAGAACAAGATAGGGAAGCAGTGACAGAAAGGGGATGGACATGGTGGTTTTAGAATCAGAGCATCTGGGTTCAGACCTCGGTCCTGGGATATGCTGCCTTTGGGAACCTGGGCAAGTTACTTAACCTCTTCAGGTCTCAGATTCCTCTTCTATAAAACGATGGGATCTCTAAAGTCACTTAAAGCTCTACCAGTTTCTGACTCTGGTAGTTCAGTTTGTCTGGCATGTAGGGTTTATAAGTAGGAGGGGATAATTTGAAATCATGCTAGAAAGGTAAGTTGGAGTCAGTCTCTAGGAAATCTTGAATGCCAAACTAAGAGGCTTGTATTTTCTTTCAAGGGAAATAGGGAGCTATTGAAGGGTTTTGAGGGGAGAAAAAAAAGAGATGGTTAGATCTGTGTACCAGAAGGATTTTTTTTTAAGGCTAGAAAAAATTCACTATGCTTTAGCTGAAGGAAAAAAAAATCCAGAGAAGCAATCATGATCTCAGACAAAACAACAGTAAAAATAGATATGGTTAAAAAAGAAAAATAAGGAAACTACATTTTTTTCTCTTCTGTAGGGTATATGATTTTAACTTTATTTTTTCTAATTACGTGTAAAACAATTTTTAACATTAATTTTTTTTAAATTTTGAGTTCAAATTCTCTCCCTCCCTTGTCTACTCCCTCCTTAAGAAGGCAAGCAATTTAATATAGATTACATATTTGCAGTCATGTAAAACATATTTTCATATTAGATATGTTGTGAAAGAAAACACAAACAAAAAAAAAAACAAGAAAAAAGAGGGGTTTTTTTTTTAATTAAAAAATCTGATCTGCATTCAGATTCCACCAGTTCTTTCTCTGGATATGGATAGCATTTTTCATCATAAGTCTCTCAGAGTTGTCTTGGATCATTGTATTGCTGAGAATATGTCATTCCTGGTTGACCATTGTACAATATCGCTGTTACTGTTTATGATGTTCTCCTGGTTCTGCTCATTTTATTTTCCATCAGTTCATGAAAGTCTTTGCAGGTTTTTCTGAAAGCACCCTGCTTATCATTTATTATAGCACAATAGTATTCCATCACAATCATATACCACAACTTGTTCAGCCAATCCCCAATTGATGGGCAACCCCTCAATTTCTCATTCTTTACCACCACAAAAAGAGCTACTATAAATATAGATTCTTTTCTTTTTTCTTTGATCTTTTTGGGATACACATCTAATAATGGTATTGCTGCATCAAAGGCAATGCAATGGTTTTATAGCTTTTTGGGCGTAGTTACAAATTTCTTTCCAGAATAGTTGGATCAATTTACAATTCTACTAACAATGCATCAGTGTCCCTATTTTTCCACATTCCCTCCAATATTTGTTATGTTCCTTTTCTGTCATATTAACCAATCTGATTAAGTGTGAGGTGGTATTTCAGAATTGTTTTACTTTGCATTTCTCTAATCAATAGTGAGTTAGAACATTTTTATATGACTATAGATAGTTTTGATTTCTTCTAGAAAGATTATTTTGGAAGCTCTAAAAAGGATGGATTAGAGAGGGGAGAGGAAAAAGGAAGGGAGATTAGTGAGGAGGCTGTTATAACAGTCTAGTAGAAGGATAATGAGGGCCTGAACTTCACTTGTGAGTGGAGAAAAAGAGACAGATTGATTCAAGAGACATTTGGGAGCTGGAATTGACAAGTCTTGTCAACTGATTTGGAAGAGTGGGATGAAGTAGATAGAGGCAAAGATGACTACAAGGTTTCAAGTTTTGACGACAAAGAAAATAGCAATACTGGTCACAAAAATGGAAAATTGGGGAAAGGGTCAGTTTTATAGAGAATGATAAATTCAGCATTGAACATCTTGAATTGGAGGTGCCAACTGGACACTCAGATAAGCATTTCCAGAATGTATTTGGAAATGTAGGACTGGAACTCAGGAAGAGATTGGGGCTGGATAGATTTTGGACTCATCAGCAGAGAGGTTGTAATTGAAGCCATGAGAATGAACGACAACACAATGAAAGAGAATTAAGAGAGAAGAGAAAACAGTTAAGAACAGAGCCTTGAGAATCACTCATGCTTGGTGGGTAGGAGAAATAGCATGAACTAGGAGACTAAGAAGGAGCAGTCAGACAAGTAGAAAGAGGAATGAGAAAGTGTAGTGTCATGGATACCAAGGGAAAAAGAGAACATTCAGAAGGAAGATGTGACCGAAAGAGTAAAGAAAATAGCAACTGAAGAAAACCCATGGGATTTTGTAAGTGACTGTTGAAAGGCAGCAATGGTGTAATGGATACAGAGCTGGCCATAGAGTCTGGAAGATCTAAGTAGAAGTCTTATGTCTGAAACACATTGGCTGTGTCACCTGAGCAAGTAGTTTAACTTCTCCAGGCAGCTTTCTATGACATACAGCTAGGACCCAATTAGTGCAAATAATGAATGCTGCATGTATTCAAATTCACATTATTTAAGCTGTAATAATATAAAATATGGTAAATAGTTTCAGCCCAATGGAAACGTCCAGTGTGAATTTGAATAATGTAACCACTTCATGGTAGTCATTGTTGTTATTAACTGGGGATTTGTTGTTATCTAGTCATTTTTCAGTCATGTCTAACTCTTCGTGACCCTATTTGGGGTTTTCTTGGCAAAGGTACTGGAGTGGTTTGCCATTTCCTTCTCCAGCTCATTTTGCAGATGAGGAAACTGAGTTAAGTGACTTGCCTAGGATCACACAGTATCTGAAGTTGGATTTGAACTCAGGAAGAGGAGTCTTCCTGACTCCAGGCCCGGCACTCTACCCACTGTGCCATCTAGCTGCCTTACTAACTGGAGACTTAGCTGTAGGTTGTAAGGCTGTAAGTTCCCTGTGCAAGCAAAATCTCAGATCCAGTCCAAAAGCATTAAAAAAGAGATCATCAGTGACTTTGGAGAGAGTCATTTTGGTGTAGCAGAAAGAGTAGTCAGAGAACCAGGGTCTGAGTCCTGGTTCTTACATTTGTTATCTGTGTGACCTTGATTTGCTTTACTCCCCATTCTTTCTCAGTGATGATGACACCTTCTTGTTATTCCATTTCTCCATCTCTGACTTTCTGCCTTTTCACTGACTGTCCACCATGTCTAGAATGGTCTCTCTCCTCATTTCTGACTCCGAGTTTCCCTGGCTTCCTTTGGGACAGCTCAAATCCTATTTTCTTGCAAGAAGTCTTTCATGGTCCCCTCCCCACTAATGCCTTCCCAATGCTAGACTTCCCTCTGAGATTAACTCCAATTTATCCTGTATATACCTCATTTGTATATAGTTACTTGCATGTTCTCTACCCCCAGTAGAATGTGAGTACCTTGGAAACTGCGACTGTTTTTGCCTTTGTTTGCATCTCTAGTGCTTTGCACATAGTAAGCGCTTAATAAATGTTTGTTGATGATAGGGAAAGGTCCTCAAAGTATCCTTGTCTATAAAATAGCAGTCATTACACTTGTGTAACGGGGGTCTGGTGCATGTGCAGAGTGAGTCAGCTTGCTCACCTGGTGCAAGGTTCTCACATGGAGATACTGGAGAGCCTGCATAGGTGATGCCATGCAGTGGAAGTGACTTGGAGAAACCATGAAGCAGGCGGAGATATTCTGTAACTGGGCCCCACCTGCTAACCAGGGGCTTTGGAGGAGCATTTTTGGAGCTGGAAGTAGGGGCAGATGCAGCAGGCCTGGCTCTGCCCAGAATGGGTCAGAGCTTACTCACCAGACTCAAACTATCTTAAAGGGAGCTGTGAGGAAAGCACATTATAAACTGTGAAGTGCTACATAAAACTGAATTTTAAGCAACATTTAATAAAAATTTCTTCTAGTCCCTGCTTTTTTTAACCATGTGACCTCTAGCAATTAATTCACTTAGTCTGTCTTAGCCTTAGTTATCTCCTCCATAAAATGGGGATAATAAAGCCTGCCCTACCTACCTCATAGGGCTAGTATTTAAGAAAGAAAATGCAAATTAAGAGCTACTTTCAAATGTTCCATCTAACTCAGTTTGTGGTCCAGAGGCTGCCTAGAATGCAGCAGGTTTTGTAGATTGGCTACGAAGCCTAATCTTAAAATGGTCACTGGCAGGCAAAAAGCCTACAAATGGGTCTTATAACCTTGTAGTGAGATTTGGAGAAGTACCCCAACAAACTAAAATCCCATTTCTCACCAAACCTTACATGAAGCTTTCCAATAAGTACTAGATATGCTAGAGTTGGAGTCCGAGGACCCAAGCTGAAATCCTGACTGTTGCTAACTCTGCTGCTAAAGTCTGTGTGACTTTGGACTAGATACGTCTTCTCTCTGGGCCTCAATTTCCTCATCCGTAAAATGAGAGAATTGGCCCAAATGATCTCTTAAGGTCACCTTTAGGTCCAAATTCTGTGATTCTGGGACCACATCCTTCACCCTCTCACTTTTCATGTTACCTATGAGAAAAGGAAGATTTAAATCTCTGCCAGTGGCTCAGGGGATAATGGAAACACCAGGTTGTGTAAAGAGGCTAAGAATGAGAAATGTTTTCCCTGAATAACACAATGACCATTGCTTGTCTATCAATAAGAGTATGTCAAAAATCCCAGCTGTATCAATGATGATTCACTAAGCCAAACTCTGGTGAGAGGGGATGCAAGAGACATCCTTTCCAAGTTTATAATTTAGTCCAAGGGTTGAAAGGGAGTTGCAGACTGAATTTGAAGCTAGCTGGGTGGGAGCTCTTTTTCCCTTGGCTAAAAGCAATTCCTGCTTTGGAAAGGCCACAAAGCATCGTTGTGGAGGAGTCTCATGGGGATTTTTAGAAATCATGGGTCTCTGATGGCTCTTACAAAACAAGGCTTTGGTGAGTTACATGTAAGTATTAATGAATCAGAATCCCATAGATCCAATTTTTCTTAAAAAACACATGGCTTGACGGTGAAGCCTAGGACTGGCCAAAAGACTCACAGAATTTATTGAAAGCAAGATATTAGGTGAATCATTCCAAGATGTTTGACAAGGCCCAAATACAACCAATTTTACCCATTTCTGCTGGGCTATTTGACTGGGAGAGTGAATTCTTTTGAACATCTCTTGTTCAAGAAACATTTCCTAGCTCTGAAGATTTAGAAGAAAAAAAATCTACTTAATTCTCTAGGCTGTTTTGGAGGTTGGAAATAAGATGGCTTTCTGGAAGGCTCTGCATCCTGAATTTCCATCTAGCTGTGTTACCTAATCAAGTCATTAAACTTCTGTGGATCTCAGTTTCCTTATCCATAAAATGAGGGTATTAGATAGGATAACCTCTGATACCCTTCTCAGCTCTACATCTGTGATCCTATGATTTTTGTTGTTATTCAGTCATTTCAGTCACATCCGACTCTATGTGACCCCATTTGGGGTTTTCTTGGCAGAGATACTGAAGGGGTTTGCCATTTCCTTCTCCAGCTCATTTTACAGTTGAGGAAACTGAGGGATATAGGATTAAGTGACTTGCCCAGGGTCACACAGCTACTAAGTATCTGAGGCCAGATTTGAACTCAGGAAGATGAGTTTTCTTAATTTCAGGCCCAGCACGGCATCACCCAATTGTCCATGATCTAGTTATCCCAAAATTTAAAACTGCGGACATCTGGTTTTTGTATTTTTAAAGATTGTGTCTTCCTGTTTCTCCCACACTGGCAGCACAACAAACAGTTCAGGCCAATCACACTCCTGGTTGGCAGGAGAGCTTTAACCTGTCCCATTTCTGACCTGAGCCAGCTTTCCCCTCTTTAGACAAATTGGTAGGCTTCTACTCCTTGGGGGCTCATTATATTGGTGCCGGTCTTAGTGTAGAAACCCAACTGATTCAGCCCTACTGAAGCTCAGAAAATCAAAGTTTAAGCAATCCACCAGCCTCAGCCTCTCCAGTAGCAGGGATTACAGGTGTGTGCCACCATGCCCAGATAAAACTATGGCCAACTTACAAAGAAGTTCCTTAAAATAATTTCTAGCTCAGTAACCAAGCCCAGGAAGGCAAAGTAGGCATCAATCCTGGAATGTTGCCATGAACCCTCTCCACCCTTCAAATACTTCTTGATCCAAACCAATAGACCCAAAGCTTCATAAATTGATGATTATATGTTTCAACTCCTCAGGATTGAGGCAGTGTCTAAGAATAGCCAAATTTCCCCTAGTAAAAAAGTATCATGAAAAATGGACATATTTATCTAAGTGGTCTAGGCCAAAGCTCTCCTTTGCCCAGATTCCTCAGACAGATCATGATGAATTACCTGGAAAATTCAGGCCAAAATAGGTATTTGACCTCAGTTCTCCCATCTGCTTGGATTATGGAGACTGATGTGTAAAATTCCTGCCCCATGGTAATAGTCCCACAAACCACAAGGTACTGTGATTTAAAGAAACCACCTCAGACAGCCTGGAATCTAGGTGCTTGTGTCTCTCTGAAGTTGCCATTCCATTACATCAAGGGTTTCATGTTCTTGCTAATACCTGACTATGTACAAAATTGCATTCTTACATGTGCAAGAGAACACAGGTGCTCATCAGGACTTTACCCAGGCACCACCTCAGTGAAGCCTTCCTTGATTCCCACAGCTGAAAAATGTTCTGTGACTCCTCAGATTTTTCCAAAGCATTTTATGGCACCCAAATAGAGTGTAAGCTCCCTGAGGTCAGGGTGTGTGTTACTGCAGGCACTTCTATGTTGTTGTTGTTTTTGTTATCCTTCATTTTCAAAGAGGACAAAAATGACATCACTATGCTGGTCAAGTTTCAGTGTGTCCGACTGTGGCTGATCAGACCAATAACAGCTCAGAATGTTCTACCACAGGACAGGCACAAATAGTCTGTGTGAACCTTTGGGGTAGATTCTCGAAGTCTGTGTTATCTTGCGTTTCACCTGAGCTGTTTCAATTCTGCTTTGCTCATAGAGCACAGCACCTT
Source organism: Vombatus ursinus (assembly GCF_900497805.2). Classification (NCBI taxonomy): domain Eukaryota; kingdom Metazoa; phylum Chordata; class Mammalia; order Diprotodontia; family Vombatidae; genus Vombatus; species Vombatus ursinus. The sequence continues at coordinate 16,411,076 of NW_020940358.1, forward strand.
CTGTGATGAGGGCACACCGGTCTGAGTGGTCCTGTGCCAGTGTCTCCCATGTCATGCAATCAATTCCAGAGTTCTTTAGAGAGACCTTGAGGGTGTCCTTGTATCACTTCTTCTGACCACCATGTGAATTCTTGCCCTGTATGAGTTCTCCATAAAATAGTCTTTTTGGCAAGCGTATGTTTTGCATTCAAACACTTGAATGTTTGTTGAATGAATAAAGGCAGGTCCTTCAACCTTAAATTTTCAGATATCTTTAGGAACTAAAGGCTATCAATCATTCAACAAAAATATTTTATTCAAAAAAAATTGTACCTTCAAAATGCAATGCACTGCACCAGGTGCTGTAGGGAATATAAAAATGTGTCAACATGATCCTTACCTCCAAGGAACTTACAATCTAGTTGGAGAATTAAGATACGCATGCATAATGGTATCGCTAATGATATGAGGCAGGTTATGATAAATGAGAGCTGAGTGTTATAAATAAGGCCATATAAAAAAATTCTGTTTACTAGAATGGAAAGGACAGTTAGCACAGGGAAGGTGGGACATCTCTACCAGAAACTAAGAACACTATATTTGAATGAAAACAGTTAATACCAAAACATAATGCTATGGCCTAGAACAGGGGTGGGGAACCTGTGCCCTTGAGACCACATGTGGCTTCTAGATCCTTATATGTGGCCTTTTGACTGAATCCAAATTTTACAGAACAGAAATTTGGACTCAATCAAAATGCCACACTTAAGGATCTAGAAGGCCACATGTGGCCTCAAGGCCGCAGGTTCCCTACCCCTGGCCTGGAAGGATGCAGAGTGGGAAGACCACTGAGTAGGTGTCAGAAGTCTTGAGTTCTCAGACCAACACCATTCTTTAGCATCCATGAGATACTGAGAAATTCCTTGGTCCTTTCTGGGCCGAGTTTCATACCCATAAAATGAAAGAGTCTTGGAATAAGAGACATCTGATGTCCTTTCTAGTCTAAAACACCATGATTACACAGGGTGTTCCAAAAGTCTTATCATAGTTTTAAGCTTTTAATAACAGAAAACCACACTAAGACTTTTGGGACACCCTAGATTATGAAATAAATGGCATTTAGAAGTCTATCCTTTTCAATACCACCAACAGTAGGAATCTTCATATACATAGTGACCCACTTATCTCCCCAGGTTCAAATAAATATCTATTGATTTGCCACAATACACAGGACAGAGGGAGAGACTGGCCTGGCTTCTAAAAGCAGACATTTTGACATTTGGGGCCTATTTGGGTTATTGGTGTGATATTCTCCTCTCAGTGCCTGGGAAATTCTTTAAGATTATAAATTGCAAAGTGCTAATCTGTATCAGTGGGGAGAGTTTCTGCCAAATTTCTACCCTAGGCTCTCCTCACTGAAACAGTATCATAGATCCAAACCTCTCTGTCTCCTTCTGTCTTGGTCTCTGTGTGTCTCTGTATCTGTGTCTCATGGTCTTTCTGTCTGACTCTGTGTCTCTGTCTCTCAGACTTTCTCCCCGTCTTTGTCTCTCTGACTCTGCTTCTCTCTGTGTGTGTCTCTCTGTCTCTGCTTCTCTCTGTGTGTGTCTCTCTGTCTCCTTCTCTTTTATTTTCTGTCTCTCACTATATTTCTGTGTATTTCTGTCTTTGTCTCCCTGTCTTTCTGTGTCTCTGACTATGTCTCTGACTCTCTTTGTCTCTGTCTCTGTCTCTGTCTCTCTCTCTCTGTGTTTGTGTGTGTGTGTGTGTGTGTGTGTGTGTGCGTGTGTGTGTCCATCTTCTCTCTTTCTCTTGGTCTCTCCCAGTAACTCTCTTTCTTGGTCTTTCTGTCTTTGTCTCTCCATCTATCTCTGTCTCTCTGACTCTCTCTGGTCCTCTATCTCTCTATGCCTCTCTCTGTCTTTTTGTGTCACTATCTCGGTAACTCTGACTGTCTCTATCTCTGTCTCACTATCTCTATCTGTATCTCTCTCAGTCTTTCTGCCTCTGTCTCTGTCTCTGTCTCTATCTTTCTGTCTCTCTGACTCTATTTCTCTCTGTGTCTCTCTCTGACTACATTTCTGTGTCTATGTGTGACTGTCTATCTGATTCTCTGTCTCTATCTCTCTGTGTCTCTCTCTTTCTCTCTGTGTCACTGTCTCTGTCTTTGATTCTGACTATGACTTTCTGTCTCTTTCTTTGTCTTGCTATCTCTCTGTCTCCTTCTTTATCTCTTTCAGTCTATCTTTCTCTGTCTCTCAGTCTGTCTCTCTGCCTCTGTTTCTGACTCTCGCCATTTCTCTCCCTGGGTTTCTCTCTGTCTCTGTCTTTGTCTCACTCTGACTATATCTCTGTGTCTGTCTGTCTTTCTTCCTACGTCTCTGACTCTGTGTTTATGTCTCTCTCTGTCTCTGTCTGTCTTTGTCTCTCTTTCTTTCTCTCCCTTTCTGTCTCTGACTCTCTGTTTCCCTGTCTCTCTATGTCTATGTCTGTGTGTGTGTGTGTCCCTGTCTCTGTCTTGCCATCTTTCTCTGCATCTTTCTTGTTGATCTCTGTCTCTCTCTAACTCTATCTCTGTCCCCCCTCCTCTTCTTCCTCCTCCATCCCTCCCTTCTTTATCTTTTTGTCTGCCTGTCTTTCTGAGTGTCTCTCTGTCTCTTTCTCCTTTTTCTCTCTGTCTCCTTCTGTCTCAGCAAAAACAACATCATAGTATCTTCTGCTGACTCTATCACTCTCTAAGGCCTTAAACAAGCTGCTTCTTTTCATCAAATCTTCAGTTTCCTCACATGTCCAAGGATCACCAATCTAAAGGCAGCTAGTTGTTATAGTGACTAGAGTGCAGAATTTGGAATCCAAAGACCTGAGTTCAAAACCTGGCTCAGTAACTTTTTAGCTATGTAACCCTGGGCAAGTCACTTAACCATTCTTAGTCTATTTCCTTATCTATAAAATGGGAATAATAATAGCACCTACTGTATTTAAAGCCCTTTGCAAATCTTAAAGAACTCTACAAAGAACTCTATTGTCTAAAGCTGGGAGGGATCTCAGGGGCAGCTTTCTAATCCAGCCCCCTTCATTTATATCATTATAGATGAGATGCTCTTTAAAAGCCTTTCTAGTTCTACAGCTGGATCAGGCCCAAGACTGACATCAGCCTGTGGTTATAGTGAGGAACCAATATATTTCATGCACCTGTATGTGGCCCTTGGAAAAGTTCGTCAGAGACCACCAAGTTAAATCTCTTCTGTGAGAATTAAGACTTGTCTTAGATCCTTGGCCAATTTGGGGGGATTTGGCTAAAAAGCATAAATGAATGAGAGTCAGAAATCTTCCCTAAGGGTTTGAATTTATTAGTCACTCAAAAAAATGACAGGTCACTGAACCAAGAAATCAAAAGCCAGGGAAGAGAGAGTTAGAAACACACACCTCTCAGAAAAAACTCAGCCCATCCCATTTTTCTCTGCTCAGCTTCAAGAAATAGACCCTCTCAAGGCTCATGTGCTTTGAGCCTCACTCCCACATGCCCTTTAGAACATCCAGCAATGTTTCTTGTCCATTGATATGAATACCACTTGGACCATAATGCATCTGGGCACTCACTCTCTCAGGTCTATTCACCCCACAGTAATGCTAACATTTTCCTGGTGAATCTGAGCATTCCATAATAGCGTAGTGATGATTTAGGCCAAACAGACATGTAGACACAGCTGCCTAACTATTTATTTCTTGTCTAAACCCAACTATGAATAACTTAAGCACCTTAAGAAAAGTGGAATAATAAATACACAGACCAAATATAGGCAGAAATCCAACCCAATCATCACAGCTCTTTACAAAAAAAAAAAAAAAAAAGAAGCAGAAGAAGAAGAGAAAAGAAAGAAAAAAAGAAAGAAAAGAAATCCATCTTTCAACAGAGCTGGCTCTGACAGCTCTTCCTATCGCCTAACATGATTTAACAACAACAACAAAAAAAACCACTAAACTCAAAGAGCACAGTTATTCAATTATAGTTTTTCCTAATAGATAGCCTGTTTTCTTTACCAAGCCAATTGGAGATTGGCAAAAATAACCCTACTCCCCTAAACCCTCCTACCCCATAAATGTTTCTCAGCATAATGTTTTTAAGTACACAAAATAAAATACACAGGATTACAAAGGAAACCAATTACATTGGAATTAAGATGTAATTTATTTTCCTATCCAAGTTCACAAACCACCCTGAAATCCATTCACAAACCCCTTGGGGAATCTATGGGACTCACATTAAGAACCCCTGCTCTAGACTATAGGCTTAAAGGCCACATAGGTCAGGTAATTTGCTCGGGTCCACAGTCACACGTAGCTTTGGCCAGTCAGGATTTCAGGAAGACCTTCTGTGGGCACAAATAGGAGGAGATGAGGGAATATGGATGGTTCAGTGCAAGCTTATGTCCCATGCCCTTGAGTCACATGACCATGGGTCAAGTACATCATATTCCTACACAAGGAAAAGTACATGACATTTAGACTAAAAGGCCAAACTTCAACATCCTGCCCGTGATGCTCACCTAGAAGAACCTAAGGCACCAAACAGGTCAATAGTATGGTGACTCAGTCTTGCAAATGTCACTCTCCGTTTGTTACAGAAGAGGATTTATTTGCTCGTTCTAGCCAATGGAAGGAGTCATACTCCACCCTTCAGCCCCTCCTAGTAGAATGCAGGCTCCTTGAGAAAAGGATCTGTGTCATAGCTATCTTTAGAGTCCAAATACCTAGAACACAGTAAGTATTTAATACGTGTTTGTAGGATGGATGAATGAATTAATGAATGAATAAATGAGGCACCGCAGGAAAGAAATCAGCACTATCTGGTGCAAATAGACAGGATTAGTGGCTATTTAAGGAGGTACAGGAACTGGGGGTAGGCCCGGGAATCGATTTCCTAGCTCACCAACTAGCTCCCTGCCTTCCCTCTGTCTCCCACAGTGCCCCCTTTGTATCTCATTTGGAGTTTCCTTTGCTTTTTTGCCTCCTACAGACAGTTTTCAACTTCAACTCTTTCACTCACAGCTTCAGTCCAAACCCCTGAGCTTGGCATCACCTACAAATTCGAAGTTTGCCAAAGTCTGTTTATCAGATCCAAGACAGGCATTTATGGGCTGATAGTCTGACAGAAGCTCTATTTTCTAATAGTCAAGGGAAGTCCAACTCTTATATAAGGCAGCAACAAGTCCTGTTCATTCCTCCAGCAATAAAGTGTGGTGGCTGTTCCAAGGTGATTGACACAAGGAGCCATTGTAGATTGAATGTGTTTTTAAAAGTATGAAAGTTATTTCTATGATGATAAATTGTCCCCATTTCCCCAAAGATCAGCTTGTATGCACACAAAGGATTACCTTTTAGATGAGTTTTGGAGGGACTGGCTTTTTCTATGAATCAGAGGAAGGGATTTGGTGTGCAAAGACTACACATGCAAGGTGTTTCTGGCTGGAGTCCATGGCATTCTCCTATCTTGAAAGGCACTGTGATTTACTGGAAAGAATATTGAATTTAAAATCAGACAAGTTGGGTGCAGGTCCTGGCTCCAGTACTTACTAGCTGTGAGTGGGCAAGTCACTTAACCTCTCTCAGACTTAATTTCTTCATCTGTAAAATGGGGTTGATAATACTCATGCATCTACCCAGAACCATGTAGACACACATAACCTATATGGACAAAACATACCCTATACTTGTGCTGCTCACCTCATAGGGTCTTTTATGAAAATTAAATAAGGCAGTATATACAGCATTATGTGACCCTGAAACACTATATAAATGTAACTGTAGAGGAAGTGTGGTTATTGGTCATTTTGCAATCCAGTTCAAGTTGATGCAAAGAAAATATCATCAATCACTTTGCCCATTTTCCTCTTCCACTGGCTAGGGAATATAGCCAAAGCCTCACATTAGCTCTTTTAAAACCAGACAAAACAATAACTGTAAGGATTGTTGATTGGAGGGGCCTTTGGTCAATATGATAAATTCTCCAATCAACTTGATGAGATTATAGGATGTAGACCTTTGAGGACATATCCAATGGAGGTAGAGATGGCTCTAGCATCTTGCTGAGAGAACACAGGAAATTCCCCTGGTTCCCAGGGACTCTAACTATCTCCAAGATGAATATGGCAGCTGAGAAGGTACAATGTGTTGAGAGAAGGGGAAAAGTTAGGGTCTTGTCAGAAGAACCTCCCATTCTTTGAAGATCTGGTCTTCCAGACCAGAGTGTAACAAGCAATGTGGGTTGCAGGGAGAAGATTTCCCTTTCCTATCCTTCCTCTCTCTCCATCTCTTCTGCTCTCTCCAATTACACATCACATCCATACTCTCCAGAGAAAAAATATAAATCAAACCCTTCTTCTTACCTTTAATCCACTTCATTCCCAGAGTTATTGGGGGAGGAAAGGAGATGGAAAGAGGAGGGGAATAGAAGGACCAGGCTTTGCTCAAGGACAACAAAACTTAGAGGTCACAAAAATTAAGCACACACACTCCTTCAGGGGAAAAAATGAGTTTGGTACCTTGTAAATAAGAATAATTAATTGAAATGGGAAACTTCCAGATCCCTATGTTGTTAATAACACCTACCTGTGGGTCACTTTAGTAACAGATTCCTCCTCTGACCCAATTGAATTTGTCTTAATTACTTCTTGTATTATTTTCACATCATGAATTACAGTTAATCTGGAGTTATCATTTTGTGTTGTTTGTCTCAAATGCCAAAATCCTTCATGATTAAATCTGAAGGTGACCAAATTTTTTTCCTGCTAATAATTGAAAGTTCCCTCTTTTCAATGGCTCCCCTAGCATGACCTGCCTCGGTATCCAGCCATGTGCATCATTTCTGTCGTACCCCATGTGTTAATCTGAGGGTGCTCTCTGTTTAAGTGTTAAGACCTGACGAGGCGTGTTTTATGGATTCATTGCAACATACCTCTGGTGGGTCATGAGGCAGGAGCTTGAAGATTAAGGACTGTCAGCTGCCTGAGGTAAATAGTAATGGCCTCATTAAAAACTTCCTGGAGTATTCCAATGTGATTTCAACATTACTTGTCCCCTTTATCATTTCTTCCTTGCAATTTATGCATGTAAAAAAAAAATCCACACCTTACTCTACTGTATGAGCTGTATTTTGTTCATTCTCCAGGAGGGTAGTTGGAATCAACATAAGAAGAAATCACCTTGTTACAGCTTTCAGGGCTATGATGACAAAGTTCAACATCATACTTTCCCCAGTTTCCTAGGAAGAGCTGAGCCAAATGTATGATCTTAAAACCTGGGTTCAAGTTGCTGTTCCCCCTGCATGGTCATGGCCAACTATTTTCAATTTGCAGCCTCCATTTTCTGTTCTGTAAAAGAAGAAGGAGAATACCTGCCCCTCCACCACACAGGGTTGTTGTGATCACTGAGTTGGATGCTGAAGGAAAGAAAGAAATGATTTGGGTTGAATGTGACCCCGATCTCAGATGTAGGGTAGAGTCTAGGGTAGAGGTTGTGATGCAAACCCAGAGAATTGGCAGACATTGTGACACATGGTAGGTGCACTGGGGCTACTTGCACTCACACTCACAAGTTGGATCCCAAGGGGTGGGAGGGTGGGAAGGTGAGACTTATTCTCAGGGTTCTAAGGGCAACTCTGTAGGAGGCTACTTTTAACACTGTAATTCATGATCCCACATGGGTATGCTTCTCACTAACAATAAGACTGTAGAGTTAATGAGCTTTCAGCAAAGGCATTTACAAAGGTGGTATGGTTAAAAAAAGAAGAAGAAAGAAAGAAAGGAAGGAAAGAAGGAAGGAAGGAAGGAAAGAAGAAAGAAAGAAAAAGAAAAAACAGGTGGTACAAAGCATTCTCCCCATTAAACATAGTACCCATTTTCTCATAAAGACACAGTGTCAATGGGAAAAGTGGACTCAAACTCAGTGTGCAACGGCAGTGAGGTAGATGTGTAGAGAATCAATGCAACAAAGGCAAAACTCCTAACTCCTAGAACTCAAAGCCCTTTCTGCATTTGTAGAGCCTTCATGAAGTTCTCCTTAGCTCTCTGCTGGACAACAAAGACCTGTGTTTTTCTGTAGTCCATAGATAGAACTTCTCCTAGTCATGAGGAGTCACAGCCCGTAAGGCTGCCTTTCCTAAGAACTCTTGGTGCTGGAAGTCTTTTCTGTCTTTGTAGAGTCCTCATATGGCCACCCTTGAGTGATTGATTGCCTGAGTCTCACTTTCCTGATCTGTAAAGGCTGGATTAGATGACCTCTAAGGTCCCTTCCAGTTCTAAAATCCTATGATCCCACTTCATGCAATCAATGGGAAAAATTATGAAAGAACCGAGTTACTACACAAAGCTGAAATATTTTTCTAACAGAAGGTTTTAAATTTGGTGAAAGATGTTTATAGCTGAAAAAAAATGAGTGGCAAAGTCTACTTATTTATTGGATATATTTTCATTTGTAAATGAATTAACTTTGAGTCTCTAAGGCACTATGACTACTGTCTTCATTTTGTATAATAAAATTGACACACTGAAGAAAAATTAACTTGAAGGTCACAAGAAAATAATTGCAAAATGTTCCCTTTGCTTCTGAAATTCTCAAGTTTTTCACACTTAATTCTACAACATGGAAAACAACACAAACATCATTTATAACTTTTTGGAAGTACTTCCTCAGACTTTGATAACTTACTAACCACTCCTAAGGAGTTCCACAATCCTAGAATCCTAGAGTCTTAAGGGACTGAATCCTTTGATCATCTAAGCCAACCCCACCACCCACCCACTCAACCAGGGGAGTGCTGGCAAATATATGATAATTGGGGTCTCAAAAGAATTACAAGAAGACATATTTTGAAGTTTAATCTGTATTGGAAACATTTTCTCTATCACTTTCTTAAGTCCAATCAACAAAACAATAACTCAAGCCCATGTTTGGAGCACACGCTGATTTCTGAGGTGCAAATGCTTACACTAAAAATTTCACAATGGATTCTCAGGAACTGATTAAGAGCTCCTTTGACCTTACCTAAACAGGAATCCCTTCTACCCAACATTCAGCCTCTTCTTGAAGAGTAGAAGTGACAGGGAACTCACTTTCTATTTCCTGAGGCAGTCCATGCAATTATCAGACAACCCTTAGAGTGCTAATCCTTCTAATAAGCCTGACAAGATGTAGCCTGAGAGTTGCAATGAGACCTGTACTGTCCTATGATGTCCTGTCCTGTACAGGTGCCTGGCAGCTATTCCTGCCATCAGATCCATTGGCACCAAGAACCTAGAAGAGCTGTAGATGATATGATCTCCAGGCCTTGGTTTCAGGCCCCTTAGGAAAGAAAGGACATTTTTCCAGGACATTAAAAAAAAAACAACAAGAACAACAACCCACTCTAAGCCTTAGTTTTCTCCCTTGTAAAATGGGGAATTGGACTGAATAAGTTTTCAGCTCTCTTTCAGCACTAATGTTCTACAATTCTACAAACTCATATTTCAGACATTCATTTTACTATGTTTTCGAAACTTTCTGTTGGTGTTCTAAAAAATCTCATAAAACTTTTCTAATCCTCTTAAACATCTCAAAAGATTTCTGTGTCTAGTAAGATGCTTTAGATGCAGTATTCTGCAATCTTATGACCCATGCCAGGGGCTGCCATATTTATGATTTATTGTAATGGTAATGCATAAAGAAATTTTGGATTTGGGAAATGTGTAGATTATGGATCTAATTATAAAATATAAAAAAACCTCATAGACATAAAGAAATCAAACAAGTATTTATAAAATGCCTACTATGTGCTGAGAAGTGTGGTAAATGCTGGGGATACAAATATACAGAATGAAACCATACAAGAAACTTAACCACCTCAAGAATCTTACATTCTATCAGGAAGTCTACAAGTGTATATATAAATATGTATAAATACGAATATATGTGCACATACATATATACTCACACATGTATATGGCATCAGCATAAAGATAATACAAGTATACACAAAGTGTTTAAGTATTGAGTAGTTCGGAAGAAGGGAGAATAGGTAGAAAGGTTTACAGAATTATCTTTGGATTTAGAGCTATAATCAATATTTAATTCCATAAATATAACTTGATTTGGAATTAAAAACAAAATAGGCTATGCACTTCTATTGGAAAATGTCAATTTTTCAGTTTTCACTAGATCTAGGCTTTTATTGATTTGGTCATTCTTTCTAACAGTACAGGTCACAACCCATTTATGCCGACCTATCCTGAATGACTCTTGTCCATGTTCTGCTAAAGTTCTCTGAAGAGTATCCATCCAACATTCGCGGGGGTGGAGAGGATCTTCCTCTAGATCTCTTGAGAGTAGAAGCAGCAAACAGAGTGTCAGCCCATACTTTTATTATGTGGCTGGCTGACCTTCTCTTTGGTTGCAGTTTTTTCCCTGATCTACATGCACAATTTACCCTCAAAATAGTCTGTTTTCACCCACTGGATGTCTCTTCGTGCCCTTTGCATTACCTGTAATGTTGATTTCTCAGAGATTGTAACATTCATGTATTTGCAGCAAAATAATATCACTAGAAGAATATTAATGTTTATACATGTATATATACATTCATATATACATATGTGTATGTGTGTATATATGTATATATGATTTTGTTTCATAGAGAAATATGGAGTCACTGAAAATACAATAATTTCCCAAAAGCAATCTGATCAACTTTCTTTTATTCTGGCTTTAGCTCATCATTCATCTGTAGCATCTATCCAATTGTCGTTTGTCCTTCATTCTAGAAGAGGACCAATGATATCAGGAGGGTGATATCTTGACGTGCAAGTGAATTGGATTTAAGTGAGGCAGAGCTGTGCAAAGTCATCAGATACATTCTCTCCTCCAGAGTTATTGGAGTCCAGTGTCAAGACATAGGTCAAGACAACTGGCAATAGCTGGCATACGTATGTACTGACCAACCAGCTCTATGGCCTCTCTATCCAAATATGTATTAGCACATTGGCATCTGAACAGTTCTCATCCACTTAGTTTTTCCCATTTTCCAATGAGAATTGGATTAGGATAGGGATAGGGAATGGACTTGTGATTTCATTAGTATTCCAGGTGAAGGAATTCACTCCACCAAACAGATAAGCATCTTTTCTTTAATTTCTAGCCTTACAGAGTTGCCTAGGACTGTTGTTGTCCATACTTCATTTTTTAAGAGAACCAATGACATCATAGGTGATGTCTTGATTCGTGCATGAATTGGATTTAAGTGAGACAGAGTTGCACGAAGTTGTCATTCTTACTTTCTCTTCTAAAGTTATCAAAGTCCAATGGCAGGACAAAAGTCAAGATGACTGGTGATGACCCAGGATGCAGTGGATGACTTTGACATCTTCAGTGTCTTACCAAGCTCTAAGTGTTCCATATCCCCTGCTTCAGCCTTCTTCCTGGATGTTGGAACAAATTGTTCTCATCTGCCATTCCAAAGGGGGAAGTCTTCACATGCTTAGGGTAGATATCCCCCTAACTCACTGACTGGTCTGAGGCCTGTCAGTTACCCTCAAACTGGTTTAGCCTTTCTGCCAAGTTGGGTCTGCCAGGGTATGGGTGCTGTCTATGCTACAGCTTCTTGGAGCTGCATATGAGAGTCAGTGACAGGTGGACACCAAAGATGGATGAGCAGACCTCACACCAGAGGCGCTAGCACACCTAAACACCCCTACCCCACTGACTTGCTCACAGTCATGTAGGATGTGAACTCAGTTCTTCCCGGTCAGCTTTTTAACCATTACAACACCCAGCCTTCATACCTCAGTTTCCTCAGATATAAAATGAAAGGGTTGGGCTAGATCAGAGTTTCCCAATCCAAACTACATTAAAGAGTGTTGTATTATATCAATGAATACTATAAATTATTTTTAAGATTGTCTCCTAAAATGCCTTAATTCTCTCTTGCGCTCTGCTATTTAGGGGTCACGGATCTCACTTGGGAGGCTCTGTTGCATTACAGGGCTTGATCCAGTCTTCTCAGTGCCATCCACAAAAAGAAACATGAGGAGGACTTCACCATTTGTTAGGGATCCCTCTCCCCACTAAATATAGAACAATGAGAATCTGACCCTTTATGGGAGGAGGAGATCAGATTGGATCACTTTTGACAATCATGCAGCACATTTGATGATTCCAAACTGCTCACTGCTGTAAAAGCCCATGTGTTTAACATCAACAGTCTCCTGATAAGGCTACATGGATGAGAACAACATGACCACAGAACAATCAAGGCTGCAAGTGATTGGAAGGACAAACTTAAGCAATATATTCATATGAAACAATATTTTTGGCTTTGACAATAACAGAAGTAAAGCAAAAAAAAACCTATCAGCGTACAAATTGGCTCTATGTATTACGGTCACTTTAACTTTAATTCCAAGGATAGAAAAGCTATTGAGTAAGAAAGAACTATCCTCACACTAATCATTTTTTTTGTTTTTATAACTTTTTATTGCTCCACATATTTCAAATAACATTTATGTAGCTTTCTTTGGATTGAATCAATGTAGATATGCATTTTATCTCCGTGGTAAAATAACCGAAGAAAAATTTATTTTAAAAAATTATACTTGATTGATTAATTGAATGATTATATATTATATACAAGCAACTCTAAGACTATAAATTATAGAGGAGGTACCAATCTGAGTTTCCTCCCTGGGTATTTCCTGTGCCAATGAATGAAATCACAGATGCAGACCAATCCAAAAATATATTCTAATAAAAAAAGTATCACACAGCGACATCATTTTAGTGAGTGTGACAGAGTTGAGATATTTTAGTGGCCCATAATAAAGTTTAGATATTTAATATGATTATAATTGAGATATTTTACAACTCTAAAATATAGTTTGGTTTGGGAAATTCTGATGTAGTCCTACTCCCTTGTACATATGAGAAAACTTCAATTCAGAGAAGCCACATGATGATCAAGATCAGACATCTAGCTACTGGCAGATCATAGACTAGCATCCAGGTCTCTCAACATCTGTGATTCTATTATTCTACGAGCTGAAAGGAACCTTAGGGGTCATCTAGACTAACCATTGACTCCATGCTACAATTCTTTCTAAAATATCCCTGAATGATGGTTAACTAACTTGTGCTTGGTCATGTCTAGTGATAGGAAACTCATTGCCTTCCAAAGAGTTCTGTTTCATTATTAGACAGCTTCAATTGTTGTTGAACATCTTTATATTGAGCCAAAATCTACCTTCCTATCACCTTTACCATATTGGATCTAATTCCACCTTCTGGAACCATACATTATTCTCCCAGGTGGCATCCCTTCTAATCTTTTTTAAAGATGCCTAACCCTCAGTTCAAAATTTTTTCCCCTCTATTATACCATGCTACTTGCCCTCTGTTACAATAGCTCCCTCCATTCAGGTGGTAATGTAGCAGAGGTCAGAAAATGGGATGCTACAGTTCCTAAGGAGCACTAAACCAGCACATGGATCAATCAGCACTACCCTCTTATGGACTTTATAGCCTATATCAGATTGCATGCTGTCTTGGAGAGGGAGGAGGGGAGGGGAAAGGGAAGGAAGGATTTTATCTTTGAATACCCTAATAATGATTCAGACTTTTCTGGTTTGAAGGGAGAGCTAAAAAATTTTACAGGGATTTTTCAGGTTGCTGGGGCACTGTGCCCCTAACCCCCGCAATGTTGAAGGGATATCTGTATTCTCAGCATCCATTGCCCAAATGAAAATCTTCCTGTTCTCCTCTCCCCAGAATAGTCTAGAAGAGCAGCTTCTCCCATTTAGCTCTCCTAAAGCCTGGAAATGGAGAAAAATAGCACACCTTGGTGGTCATGATCCCCCCTCTCTTGTGGTGATAATGAATCTAACCAGGGGTAGGGAATCTGTGGCCTTGAGGCCGCAGGTTCCCCACCCCTGAATTCTAAGCTATTACTCTGCCCTAGTTACATCTCTATTAGTCTCTGGAGTTCCATCATGTCACCTCTTCATGGCCAGCAGGTTTGGCTCTCCACCTTCTGTAGCTCACCTTGTAGCCTATTCAGTTGATCAGTCTTCACTTTCAGTTCTGTCCAGCAACATGAATTGGGCCCTGGCTCTGTCTGTTTCTGCTTGGCTTCTCCTTCCTCTGCCTTCTATCTCTTGACCATTATGGCATTCCCATATAGCATCCTGGTGTAGCATCCTGGGGAATTTGAAGCCTTGGCTCCTTGCCAGCAGGTTCAACTCATGAGTCTGAGGACTTACAAGAAATTTAGTTGCTGGTGGGATAAACATGTGCTTATTGCACCACTACTGGGGAAGTGTGGGCCTCCCCTCATTTGACTCCTGTTATATCTAAATGGGGAGGCTAACCTTTCCTGGGCAGCCTTGCGGCACAGTGGGTAGAGTGGTGGGCCTGGAGTCAGGAAAATTCATCTTTCTGAGTTCATATCTGGCCTCAGACACTTGCTAGTTGTGTGACCCTAAGCAAGTCACTTAATTCTATTTGTCTCAATTTCCTCATCTATAAAATGAGTTGGAGAAGAAAATGGTGAATCACTCTAGTTATCTCTGCCAAGAAAACCCCTAACAGGGTCACAAAGAGTCAGACAGGACTGAAGACAACCAAACAATAACAACCCTTACCACTTTACCAAGCTACTCCACACTTGAGCGGCCTGAGGAAAAGTAAGCTGAGATACAGGAAGTGCTAAGTGGCTTCTATCTCCTCAAGATTTGTTATTATTTTACTGAGGCACAGCAGGATTAAGTAGTTTGCCCGGGGTCACAAACCAAGTCAATGATGAAGTTAAAAACTGATGGAAGTTTCCTGATTCAACATTTGGTCCACTGGTGACTAAGTTTCTGTTGCTTCCAGATGGAGAAGTTTTAGAAAAGATTGAAGAGGGAGTTTGAAGTGGGAGGGGGAGGTTCAAGGAAGGTTCTCCGTAAGTGAAACAAGCTCCCTTTCTACTTTCAGCCCAATCCTCTTGCTGAACATCATCTGATGGAGGCATCAACCCCTCGGTCACCTTGTTACCTTTCATCTACTAAACCTTGTTAAGAAGCGGCGTAATCAAGTGGAAAGATTATAGGATCTGGAGTGAAAACTTGGATCCAAGCGGCCTCACCACTTACTAGCTGTGTGGTTTTAGACAACTCTGAGCCTCAGTTTTCCCATCTCTAGAACAAGGATAGTGTTATCTGTGCAACCTGCTTCACAGAGTTGTAAGAGAAAGCCCTTTGTAAGTCTTAAGGTACTACGGAAAAATCAGCTCCCCCAACAGTGGAACCCAGATGGAGTCAAGGATTTCCACAACTTGCTGTTCCTCACCAGGGAATTTCAGCTGTGTTAAAACTCTTGGGAAATACAGGGTGTGGCCTTTGTGCCTGCCTCCGTATAAGGCTGAAGATCAAGACTCAGATCTCACAAAGATCCCGGCCTGGGAGCCAGATCGATGACACTTAGTACTGCCAAAGCAGTGTCTTCACACATGGTAAAGAACTGAGAGAATTATCCAGACAAACTAGAACAACCTCTTCTCTCCCCCTACCCTCTCACACACACACACACACACATCCCAGTTTGTCCGTAGATTGTGCAGATTCCATCTTATTTTTGCCTTAATTATGATTACAATCATGACCTATAATTGTGGATAATTGTTTCATTTTTCTACTTTGCACACTTAAGCTGGAAGGGGCCCTGGAATGTCAGAGCTAGAAGGGAACTTTCAGTTTAGTTGTTTTTCAGTCCTATCTGACACTTTGTGACTTCATTTGGGGTTTTCTTGGCAGAGATATTAAAGTGGTTTACCATTTCCTTCTCCAGCTCATTCAATAGATGAGGAAACTGAGGCAAACAGGGATTAAATGACTTGCCCAGGGTCACACAGCTTGTAAGTGTCTGAAGCTGAATTTGAACTCAGGTCCTTCTGACTCCAGGGCCAGCACTCTAACTACCGCACCACCTAGCTGCCCAGAAGGGAGCTTAGAAATCATGTAATCCAACTGACTAATTTTATAGACAAGGAAACTGAGATTCAATGATTTGCCCAAATTCAAATAGTTTGTAAGTAGCAGAGGTTGGCCTTGAACCTCTAAGGCTTGGTGGCACTCAGGCCAGTGCTTTTTGCATCATACCACCCTGTCCCCATGCCCTTAACATCACCCTTCTGGGCTTCAGTTCCTCAATGATAAAATTAAACCACTGGACTAGATCTCTAAGGTGTCATAACTCTCAATGCCCAGCACAAGACTTTGAATAAGCTCTTAAAATAGGTTTGTTGAATTGAAAGGAACATCCCCTGCCCTGATGATGCTATCCATTTTCACAGCACCTCTGGGCCTCACCTAACTATGAAACACCAATAATAACACTGGAATATTCAACCATCCCTTCCTGGGGTGGGTCTGGTGAATCCTTAAAGAGACTGACTGTCCTGCTTGTAGAACACACCCAGTGAGGAGGGCTAGAAAGCTGAATACCTCCTAATATGGCCTAAGGAGCATATGACGCATCATCCAGGTGAGCTGTCTACATCTTGGCACTTTGCTCCTGATGAAGAGAGCTTACTCAGCAAACACCAGACACTAGGAAATGCTTTGTACATATCTGGGGACAATGTCAGGATTTAAAGATGAAAAAGGCCTTTGAGATCAAAGACCTGGAGGTAGAAGGAAATTCAGAGAACCTCTAGTCCAAATCCTTTCTTCATACAGATGAGGGAACTGGGGTGGGTGTGGTGGCGACCTGCCCAAAGTCACACAGCAAGTAAACAAAAGAAGTGGGATTTGAAACGATGTCCACTGGTGCTCTCCAACCAGCCCCCTTTCACAGAGGAGAAAGCTGATGATGAGAGGTTAAAGAAACACACCCCATGGCATAAAGGTTGTCAAAAAAAGAGGCTTTGATTTGAATTCAGCTCTTCTTACTCCACATCCAATTCTCTTTCATCTCTCTTCCTACCTTCATCAATTCACTACCAAATTAAGGGGGAAAGTGCTAGATTTGAAATCCGAGGCTTTGGTTACTCTCTGAGTAAATTCCTTTCCTCTCTGAAGCTCAGTCTCTTCATCTGTAAAATAGTCCCTGGAAGGAGGGAGTGAGGAGGAGGAAAAGAAGGAAAGGTATCCACATAGTAGAAAGAGTAAGGTCTTTCGAGTCAAAGAAACCTAGATTCAAATCTTGCCTCTTATGTTTCTTATCCATGTGACTTTGGGCAAGTCACTTAAACCTAGGTCTAAGTTTCCTGTCCTGCAAAATGAGGAAGTTGTACTAGATGGCCTCTGAAGTCTCTTCCGAGTCCAGATCTTTATAGGAGGTAGTGTGGTATAATTAAAAGTGTCCTGGATTTAGTCAGAAGACTTGAGTTCAAATCCAGGCTCCACTACTAAGTACTTCTGTGATCTTGGGCAGATTGGCCTCTGTGGGTCACAGGTCTGGTTATGTAAAATAAAGGGATTGAAATAAATGGCCTCAAAAGTCTCTTCCGTAGGCAGCTAGGTGGCACAGTGGATAAAGCACCGACCCTCAAGTCAAGAGGACCTGAGTTCAAATCCAGACTCAGACCAAACACTTAACACTTACTAGCTGGGCAAGTCACTTAACCCCAATTTCCTAAAAAAAAAAAAAGTCTCTTCCAGTGTGTGTCTGTGATCCTATGATCCCTAAAATCCCTTCAAGTTCTAAATCCCATGACCCTATGCTGCTAAGCCTCTAACTACGTATTGAGGTGACTTGATTATTTCATTTCTCTGAGGATCTTCCCTCCTCCACCTTTGTAATTCCTGATAAGCCTTTCTTAGCACATTTCAGAACTTAAAACATCTGTGCATGTGATTACTCACAGTGACACAGTTGAAAAGCTCTTAAAACTGAATTAATTATGCACACGTATACACATATCACACACACACACATACACACACACACACACACACACACACACACACACACACACCAGGAGCAGGAATTGGTTTGCTTTGGGCAAAAGACTGGATGCTGAGCTTCACACAGCTCCTGGAAACCAGACAAGTGTGATCAGAAATCCTTTTGCCAGGCCTGGTTACCCAATGATACATTTAGCAGTTGGTAACAGGGAGCTCCTATGGGGAGAGACAGCCCTCCTGCTGAGGTCTGGCCCTGGCCTTCAACAGACTTTGCTCCACATGTATTATTTCAGTTCAGTAGGCTGTGCGTCAGAGTTCCCTGACAACAGAGGTCATCTAGCCAAGGAAGGCTGTGTGAATATTTGTCAGAGCCCTTGTCTTCCAGAAAGGATTCTTGCTTCAGGTAGAGACTGACTAGATAACATGGTTCATTCCAACTCAAAGAATCTAGGATTCCTTCTCTCTCTGGTGCAAGAATATCATCTCCTCCATCATGTAGTAGTCGCTGGTCATAATGGTTCTGAATATGTTGTCACCAGGGATGGCAACACTCTCCCACTGTTTAAACAGAGGACAGACCACCATTGAGAAAGCTCTAGATTGTTTAAGAAGGAAGCATGGTCAAACAATGAGTCCCAGCTCTGATGCTTACTATGTGATTTTGGATAATCCACTTAAAGTCAACGTAAGCCTTGGTTTTCTCATCTATAAAATGAGTATAACAATGCTAGAACTATCTGCCTTCCAGGGTTGTGGTGAAGAAAGCATTTAAAGCACTGAGCTATATATTGTTGCAGGGGACAAGCATGGCTACCCCCTTCTCTCAGATCTCAATATTGTCATATGACTGAGTTTAACATCAGTTATTTTTTACTCCAGGAACTGACTTAAAGAAGCAAAGGAAGAAAGGATTAAATATGATGAATGTGTATTATTTAGAAGATTGTATGGACAACCTATAGAGCTCATCTACCAGGAGAGACAGACACACAGACAGACAGACAGATGGGATTGGGGGAGAGGAGAAATAAGTATTTATTAAGCAGTGTTTATAAACGCTAAGCACTTTACAGATCTCTCATACGGTTGACAGAAATAGAGACAGAGAGATGAGAGAGATGGAAAGACAGAGAGATCTTGGACTGACATTAAAAAAAAGACAAAGAGCTGGGTCCAGATTTGAAGAGGAGAGTGGGTTGCCTTAGGAAATTGCAACGTTATTTTAATGAAGCGAGCTTCTTCCTGGAAAAAACAAACGTCCATCTTATCATCACCAATATTTTTCGGGTGATATTGCGTGACTGAGTCATGAAACATCACAGTCTCCTAAGTTAGAAATGAGGTTGAAGATCATTCAAAGGGTAATGGAGAGGAGTATGGTGGGCACAAGCCGGTTGTAACACATTACAAGTCAGCAATTATGCAGGAGAAGCAGTGTTGTGGATGTCACCAAAGAAACGTGTAGCAGAGTCATGGAGAGGCTTAGATTTGCCCTTGGTGGTAGATGGTACAGAGCATTCTCTGGTGTTCTTTACCTGCTTCTGGTCAACTGTAAGGGAGCTTTAAGTGCCTATGTCCAGCTGTGTGTGACTCAGGGAGAGGGCAAAAATTCCCCTAATTGATTTCTGAGCCAGAATAAGCAATGACTCAGATAATTCACAAAAGGAGTCACAGGCACCCCCATCTCTCTTTTCATCTCCTTTCCAGATATAAAGCACTTGGACTATTTCCATCTGTGTCCTGAGAGTTGGCTAGGCTAGTTTCCCTCCTACCTGGTCTAAATGTGACTGTAAGCATATAGCTACCTCTATCTCTTTTGGGTCTGTTCTTACCTGATCTTAGGTGAACAAGTATTCCATTTTGGATATGTCCAGGACTTTAAAAGGTCCAAAGGTCCTGGGAGATCTGTAACTTTAAATAGTGTATCCATAGAGCAACAGTGACTGAAGAGATGACCACAATGGAGGAGAAGGGTCATGAATAAAAGACTTGGCCGAGACCTGGCCCCTGTGATAAATGTATACAGAAAAAGAAGATAGGCCAGTCACAGAGTAAGAGTGAGGGACCATCAATAATCAATCAATAGATATTTGTTAAGTGCCTACTATGTTCCTAGAGGATACAAAAGGAGGCAAAGACAGTCCCTACCCTCAAGGAGTTTACAATCTAATAGGGGAGACAACATGCAAAAAATATATAACACAAAACAAAGTATATACAGGATAAATAAGAAATAATTAACAGAGGGAAGGCACTACAATTAAGAGGTGTTGGGGAAGGCTTCCAGTAAAAGATGAGACTTTAGTTGGGACTTACAGGAAGCCAATAGGTGGAGATGAGAGAGAGCATTCCAAGCATGGGGGCCAGCCAAAGAAAATACCCAGATCCAGGGCAGCTAGGTGGCACAGTGGATAGAGCACCGGCCCTGGATTCAGGAAGACCTGAGTTTAAATCTGGCCTCAGACACTCTACACTTACTAGCTGTGTGACCATGAGTGAGTCACTTCATCCCATTGCCTCACAAAAAAAAAGAAAAAGGAAGGAAATGCCCAGATCCGAGAGATGGAGTGTCTCTTTACGAAACAGCCTGAAGGCCAGTGTCACTAGATGGAAGAGTACATGTTGAGGAGTGAGAGATAAGAAGATGGAAAGGTAGGATGTGGCTAGGTTATGAAGGGCTTTGCATGCAAAACAGAACATTTTGTATTTGTTCCTGTAGGCAACAGGGAGCCACTGGAGTTTATTTGGGGTGTGGGGTGGGGGGTGTCTGTGTGACGTGATTAGACTTGTGCTTTGGGGAAAATCACTTTGGTGGCTGAAGGGAGGATGAATTGGAGTGGTGAGAGACTTGATTGAGACAGACAGACTCACTGGAAGACTATTGCAATAATCCAGGCATGACCTCATCAGATCAGAGCCTGAACTAGAGTGGTGGCAGAGTCAGATGAAAAAAGGGAGTATATTTGAGAGATATTGAAAAGGTGAAATTGATAGGCCTTGGTGAGAGATTGGATATGGGAGGTGAGAGATAGCGAGGGGTCTAGGATGACTCCCAGGTGGCAAGGCTGATGGACTGGGAGGATGGTGTTGCCCTCTACGGTAATAGGGAAGGGAGGAGCAGGTGAAGGTTTAGGGGAAAAGATAATGAGTTCCATTTTGGACATGCTGATTTAAGATATCTACTGGACATCCAGTTCAAGATGTTTGATAAGTAAGTGAAGATGCAAGATTAGAGATCAGCAGAGAGTTTGGAACAAAATAAGTAGATTTGAGAGTTATCAGCAGGGCAGCCAGATGGCACAGTGGCTAGAGCTCTGGCCTTGGAGTCAGGAGGACATGAGTTCAAATCCAGTCTCAGACACATGACACTTACCAGCTGTGTGATCCTGGGCAAGTCACTTAACCCCAGTTGCCTCACCAAAAAAGAAAAAAAAGAGAGAGAGAGAGAGAGAGAGAGAATCATCAGCAAAGAGATATAATTAAATCTGTGGGAGATGATGATATCACCAAGTGAAGTAGTATAGAGAGAGAAGAGAAGAGGGACTAGGACAGAACCTTGAAGGACACCCACAATTAGAGGATGTGATCTGGAGGATCCAGCAAAACAGGCAGAGAAGAAATGAACAGATAGGAGGAAGAGAACCAGGAGAGAGTGATGTCCCGAAAGCCTAGAGAGAAGAGAATATCAAGGAGGAGAGGATGATACACAATGTCAAAGACTGCAGAGAGGGCAAGGAGATTGAGAAGAGGCCATTGGATTCGGCTTCTGAGAAATCGTTAGCAACTTTGAAGAGAGTGATTTTGGTGGAATAATAAGATTGGAAGGAAGATTGTTAGGGATTAAGAGGAGAGTGAGAGGAGAGAAATGGAGGCGCCAATTTTAGATTGACTTTTAGAGGAATTACAGAAATTTAGCTACAAAGGGCAGAAGAGATACAGAGCAATGGGGATGGAAGGACCATGTAAGGGTTTTTTCAGGATGGGGGAGACATGATTATGTTTCTAGGCAATAGGGAATGAATCAGTAGACAGGGAGAGATTGAAAATGAGTTAAAGAGTGGGGATGACCGAGGGGACAATCTGTTGAAGAAGATGGAGTGAAATTGGATTACTTGAACAAGTAGAGGGACTAATCTTTGTAAAGAATAAGGTTGCTGATCATATGAGACAGGGGTGAAGGAGGAGGTAATGGCAGAAGGTATCTGAATGATAGGAAATGGGGAAGAGAGGAGAAAAGGGAACTCACAGTGAACGGCCTCAATTTTATCTGCAAAACATGAGACAAGATTCTCAGCTAAGAGAGTGGAGGAAGAGGAAGCCATGGGAGGTTTGAGGAAGGATGGAAGATGTGGAAGAACTGCTACGGAGAGTCAGGTTAGTGAGTTGATAAGGGAGGTATGATAGGATTGTCTAGCAGCAGTGGGGAGCTAGTTGAAGTTGTGTGTGACATAAATTTGTAGTGGACCCAATCAGAACAGTTCTACGATTTTCTCCACCTTCATTCAGCAGCACCTGTGTAGAAGCAAAGACAGCAAACAGTGGGAGTGATCCAAGGATGAGGCTTGACTGAAAATAATCAGCAATATCATAACAGGGCTAAAGATTCAAGAGAGGAAGACTGCGTAGAGGTGAACTGGTTCACCAAGGGGTCAAGACAAGAAAAAGAGAGAATGGCTAGTGCGAGGGAGATAGCATAGGAGAAAATTGAGGGGTCAAGGGATTGGAGGTCATGGTTCAGACAAGCAGTAGGGTTTTATAAGAGAAGGCAAAAGAGGAGATGAAAAGACAATAGGTTATGGTTGGATAGGAAGATTTCAAGATATGTGTGGGTGATGGCAAGGTCCAAGGTATGACCATCTTTGTGTATGGCTGTGGTGGAGAAGAGTAGCTAATGGAGAAAAAGAAGCTTGAGGAACTGTGTGATTTGGATATTTGAGAGAGAGAGTAGAGCAGGAGTTGGGGGGGAGAGAAAAACTATGAGCCGGGTACCAAACTTACTGAGGAAAGAAGGGAGTAACTGAGAGTCTGTAGACAACAGCTACCAGGATTTTGATTGGGTGATAGATATGAATAGGATGAACCTCAAAGGAAGAAAGTTTACTGAGTGATGAAGGTAAAGGGAGAACCTAGAAGTAGTAATAGGGAAGAAGGTGTATTCCAACTCTTCTTCCTTGACCAGTCAGCTGAGGAGAATGAGTGAAAGTGCAGCCAGTACAGGAAAGGGTGACCAAGTAGGTTGTGTCATTAAAGGCAAACCAAGTTTCAGTAAAAGCTAGGAGATAGAAGGAGTGGAAAAGGAAAAGATTTAAGATGAAAGAAAGTTTATTGTCTATGGAACAGGCATTCCAGAGGGCACAATGGAAGGACTGGGTGGAGTTAGGTTGAAACATTGAGGTGAGAGAATTGAGTAGGATAGGATCAATCATGGACATCAATGGAAAACTCCACTTTTATCCTTATGATGTCAAGAAGATTCAAAGAGGGCTCTTAGCACAATGTAGAGAATTTTGGGAAGGATACAGACAGGAACAGAACAGCATGAGCAGGCTTGGATGGGTTGTGATCTATTGTTAAATGGAATATCCACATTGATAAGATCACAGATCCATCAGAGTATTGAAGGGAAAAAATAAGTATTTCTATAGCACCAACTATGTGCCAGGCACTGGGCTAAGCACTTTACAAATATTCTCATTTGATTCTCAAAACAACCCTGTGAAGATGCTATTATTATCCCCATTTTACAGATGAGGAAACAGAATCAGAGGTTAAGTGACTTGCCCAGAGTCACAAAGCTAGTAAATGTCTGGGGTCAGATTTGAGTTCAGGTTTTCCTGACTCCAGCCCAGTACTTTATCCACTGCACCAACAAGCTGATTTGAAATGAAAGTCAAGGGTAAGAACCAAACAAGATGATTGGCACTGAGTATTTATGAAGCCCACCCTCCCATTAATCCCACAATGTCCAGATCAAATGGTAGAAACACCATGCTGCTTACTCCCTGCGCTCAAACAGTGACTCTCCACCCTCTAGTGCCCAAACTCTTCTTCTTAGCATGGTAAGTCTTCCTCAGTCTGGCACCAAACGAACTCTTCTGTCCTAACCTCATGACACCCCCTTATATAAACTCACTGCTTCAGCCCACACTGGTCCACTCTTAGCTCCTAAATGCACCCCACAGAATAAGGTGAATCTGCTTATAGTAATGCTCCCATCAGAAAGGCCCTCCCCTCTTTTGGTGTTATAATTAAACCTTCTTTATTTTGAACTTAGCAATCATCCATAAAAACAAACATTTCAATATTCAAAGAAGAACAGAAAGGAAGACTGGACAAGAAACTGTGAACCTCAATTAGGACTTTTTTCTAAAGAAATATACATATGCATATACATACATATGATGAGAAACTATACATGGCTGTTCTTTTTTTTTTTTCATGAGTTAATTTTTCAAAGAAGTATATGGGGGCAGCTAGATGGCACAGTGGATAGAGCACTGGCCCTGAAGTCAGGAGGACCTGTGTTCAAATCTGACCTCAGACCAAACACTTGACACTTACTAGCTGTGTGATCCTGGGCAAGTCACTTAACTCCAATTGCCTAAAAAAAAAAAAGTATATGTATACATATACAATAAGCATATACTTAGATGAATATACCTGTACATATACAGTCCCTACCCAGAACTGCCATATCATGAGGATCCCCCACCATTCTGCTCACTTCATTTCCAGCTTACTTTCATTTTGTTCCACCTTCATGCCAG
Organism: Vombatus ursinus; assembly: GCF_900497805.2. Classification (NCBI taxonomy): domain Eukaryota; kingdom Metazoa; phylum Chordata; class Mammalia; order Diprotodontia; family Vombatidae; genus Vombatus; species Vombatus ursinus. Next base: position 16,435,728 of record NW_020940358.1, read on the forward strand.
CTGCCTGGCCTCCCCTCACTTCTCACCTTCTACCCTCCACTCCAACCTACTACCCCACCCCCAGTTTCTAGATCCTGTTCATGTTTCGTCTTCCCTTAGTAGAATGTAAGCACCTTGAGAGCAGGGGCTGCTTTGTCCATATCCCCAATATTTAGTACATGTTGGGCACATAGAAAGAGCCAAGCAAATGATTAATCTACCTACCTACCTATCTTATCTATTTATCTATCGATGTATACATATACAATGGATAATAAACTGTAATCATCTATTTAGTTTGTTTTTAAGGAGGTATATATAATATATACATAGATTAATTGATGTTACATGTATGCATAAAATGAGCAGCTAGGTGGGACAACGGATAGAGTGCCAGCCCTGGAGTCAGGAAGATCTGAGTTCAAATCTGGCCTCAGAGGCTTACTAACTGTATGACCCTGGGCAAATCATTTAACACTATTTGCCACAGTTTCCTCATCTGTAAAATGAGCTGGAGAAGGAAATAGCAAAAACCACTCCAGTATCTTTGCCAAGGAAATCCCAAATGGGGTCACAAAGAGTCTGACACTACTGAAATGACTGAACAACTATGACAGCAAATGCACAAAATATATTTTACAATGTAGTTCTACCCATCTGAATTCAGTTTCTAGGATCAGAAGATTTAGAGCTGAAAGAGAAACAAGAGCCCATCGAGCCTAGTGCCATTATTTTACGGATGAAGAGAGGCCCAGGGAAGGTGAAATGACTTCTCCCCAGGCACATAGGGAGCAGGTCCAGATAAAATTCCACTTCCTCTAAGAACAGACAAATGAATGAAAGCATTTATTAAATACTTGCTATGTGCAAATGAAAAGACGATTTTGCTGACCATGCCAATCTATACATGTCTTTTCCTCCTCTGCCCACATATATATAACAAGTCAACTAATAATAAAAGAAAATAAATTACAAATATCCAATGATATTATGCCCTCTATTAGACAATAAATTCCCTGAAGGTAGAACTTTATCCCCTTCAAATTCTGTATATTCTAGCTCAACTGGACATCTCTGTATTGGCATCCCTTTCTTGTCCTGCTCTCTCCCTCTTACGTTTTTGCTTCATCTATTGAAATCCTTCCCATCATTCAAGGAGCAAATTTTCCTGGAATCCTCTCACTTACCTGAAAACGATCTCTCCTACTTCAGATTTCCCATAGCCCTTTCCCAAAACCTGCTCTTTAAACTTCCCAAATTCTCTCATTTATCATAGCTGTGCCTCTAAGTGTTACGTACTTTCCAACCCACTAGGCCATTTACATCCATTCTTGAAAATAGAACTTGTGTCATATCTATCTTTTTATCCCTAGAATCTGGCATTCAGTACCCTGCACACAGTAATTATGTAATAAATATTTGCTGAATATAATGGAATCTTCCACATTTCTCCAAACTCCACAGAGCTCAGGACAGGGTTTTGCTGTCAGCAGGTTTCCAATAAATGTTGTTGTTGTTCAGTCATTTTCAGTCACGTCTGACTCTTCGTGACTCCAGTTGGAGTTTTCTTGGCAAACACACTGGAGTGGTTTGCCATTTCCTTCTCCAGCTCATTTTAAAGATGAGGAAACTGAGGCAAACAAGGCTAGGTGACTTGCTCAAAGTCACACAGCTAATAAGTGTCTGAGGCCAGATTAGAACTCAGAAAGATGAGTCTTATTGACTCCAGGCCAGGCACTCTATCCACTGTTCCACCTGTCTGCCCTTCCAATAAATAACTACTGTTTGATTGACTGAGACTATAAAGATGGAGATGGGATGTTGGAATGACCACTGTCCAAGCAATCCCTACATGGCAAGCGGCTAGCAGAGCCAGAGGGTGGCCCTGGGCATTGGAGACCTAGGGATTCTGCAGTTAACAAAGAATAAGAGGATCTTTTAGGACATTTTGGCTCAAGGGCCCAGAATTTAAACTTCAGTCAGCCCGGGGCTAGGTTAGGAGCTCCAAAACAAGAGCCTCGTCCCAACGTCACAGAATGGTGCACCCCAGTTACATAGCCAGCAATTCCCTTCAGTTCTAATCTGGGTGTGCTGAGCTAAGAGAAGGGGAGCAATTTTCAAATGAGCTAATTTGGGTGGGTATTTAAGCTATCAACATGCGATCAACAGATTCCATCCTGGGGCCTACCTACCTTGCTGAGGCTGAAAGTTTTGAAGTGTCCTTTTCAAACTAAAAGGAAATGAGCTACACTTTCAGGCTCAGTGTGCCCAAAGCTGAAATTTTCTTTTCTTCTGAAACTGTGTCCTACACAATGGATACTCCAAGGGCAATCCCATGGAATTTTATCTGCAGATTCCCTCTCTCACTCACTCACTCATTTATTCAACAGACATTGAGAGGTAATGGAAAGAATACAAGATCTGGAATCAGAAGGCCTGGGTTGGAATCCCAGCATTGCTGCTTTGTGACCATGGACAAGACATTTATCAACTTCCAGCTTCCTCATCTTTAAATGAGGTGGTTGGAACAAATGATCTCTAGCTACAAATCCTATGGTCCTATTTATTAAATAACTTTGGATATTATTGCTTTCATGTTGAATGTGAGTTAATTGAATGTAAATACCTTCTGGTCCCATGTTTTTGTCATCTTGTGTTTATCCCATAGTAAACACTTAATAAACAAGTAAGCCTTTAATGAAGGTTTGTTGATTGATTATTACATGCAGATCCCCTGCTAGGGGATAGGAATGCAAGGATGAACTAATGCACTCTATCTTTCCCAAAAGGAGATTCTAGTACAGCATTCAAAAGAGGAGTGCGACTGCAAAGGAAAGGTACAAAGTGGGGTTTAAAAGAGAAGGATTACTTCTGACTGAGGGGACTTCAGTTAGTTCTACATGCATTTATCAGATACCTCCTGGGTATAGACTAAATCATTGAGTCAGGATTTGATCCCAGGTACTGTGACTGGAAAATGAGAGGTTTGGATGAGAATGAGAGATAAAAAGGCCAGTTTGACTGGGAGGTAGACTGTGTGAAGAAGGGTGGTACAATCACAGGAAATGAAACATTCAATTAGCCTAAGAAAAGTCTATTTATACTAGTTTGCCTTGACGTCCAAGGTAAGAGATCTGGGCTTTATTCAGCAGGGTACCAGGGAAAAGCAAGGATATTGAGAAAGGACTGGCAGCTAAATAATTAGAGTCAGTGATATATGAGAAAAATCCCTAACCTTGGAGGCAGGAAACTAGTTCCAGCTCCATCTTAACCTATGTGTCCTTAGGCAAGTCATGGTACTCATTTCCTCATCTGTAAAATGTGTATAATATCCATCCTGCTCACCTTTAAGAAGCAGGGCAGCTAGGTGATGTGTCTAAAGCACCCTGGAGTCAGGGACACCTGCATTCAAATCTGGCCTCAGACACTTACTAGTTATGTGACTCTGGGCAAGTCACTTAACCCTCTTTGCCTCAGTTTCCTCATCTGTAAAATGAACTACAGAAGGAAATGGCAAACCACTCCAGTATCTTTGCCAAGATACCTCAAATGGGGTCACAAAGAGTCAGACACGACTGAAATGATTCAACAAAAACAACCTTCAACAAGTGTTTTATCAGGCACTTAGCAAAGTACTTTGAGAAAGCATTGAATCCCCTTCTTTAGAAAAAGGTCTCATTTCCTGAGTCGTTGAGGAGGCAGGAAGAGAGAAAAGGAAGAGATCAAGACAAAGAAATCACCACAGTATCACACTGTTGCTTCAGTGTTGTGTTCAGCCCTCTAAACAATGGAAATCATAGGATTTAGAGCTGGAAAAGACCTTAAAAAGCATCTGGTCCAACACCTTTATCTTACAGATTGAGAAGACCAAGGCCCAGGAAAGTGGGAATGCCTAGATCCAGGCCATACAGAAAATGAGCTAAAGTGAGCTAGATTGCAAGTCTTCTGGCTACCCCTCTGGTGCCTTTTTATTTCACCATATCAGCTTCTTTCAGATAGCTGAAGGTGATAGGTGACCATCTAACCACTGGAAGAAGCTATAAAAGGTGGTTTAGAGAAACGAACAGATGTAGACCTCAGCAAGGGTGAGCAGCTGGGCCTGGAATGTTGCCTACAGGTCTGGGCACTTCCATACCAGAATAATGAGGACAGATTGGAGGGAGGCCAGGGAAGAGCAGTTGGAGTGATGAAGGGAAGAGAGGGACTGATTTATGGGGCACAATTAAAGGGGCCAGACCTTCATAGCTTGGCTACATGCTGGTGAAGGAATGAGAAAATGGGGGTGTGGGAGCAGAGGGACAAGACATTCCACAAATACTTGCAAGGTGTAAATGGAAGGGGTGGGTGGGGCAGAAAGAACCAAGGGACAGGTAAGGAAAGGGGGAGTTTATGGTCACCCCAGAAGTATGAGGTTGTAAGGTCTCGCAGACCAGCATGGCAGGCTTAGTCACACCCTCCATGGCAAGGACTGGATGGCCAGTTTGGTCTGGTTTTATTTCAAAGCAGCTTGGTATAGTGGAAAGCAAACTAGACAAAGTCCAAATCAACTCCAGGCCATGTGATTCCTTCACTTACAAATAGTATGTCATTGGATGTAAAATCAGCACAATAATATAGTATTAATCCCAAAGATTCATTTTCCTAAGTTCAAATCTGGCCTAAAACATTTACTAGCTGTGTGACTCTGGATAAGTTGCTTAACAATGTCTGCCTCAGTTTCCTCATCTGAAAAATAAGTTGGAGAAGGAAATGGCAAACCACTCCAGCATCTTTGCTAAGAAAACCCCAAATGGGCTTACACAGTTGGACACAACTGAAAAACAAATGAACAACACATCGTAAAATAAGGTGTACTCTCCAGAAACAAAAATTCTGACATGGTTATGTCAAATTTTTATGGGCAGTATGATGAAATAGACTCAGAGTTAGAAGTCCTAGAGTTAAAACACTGCCTTTGAGTCCCCACACACTTACTAACTGTTGAATTTTGATCAAGATGTTGATATCTCAATGTCAGGTCCTGCAGGTGTGGTATCCCCAGTACAGTAATGGATAAAGGGAAGGAAAGCACCCACATTGGAGAGGACGGCCACCAACAAGAGACTTGGCCCAAATCTAGGCCCTGTTACAAATAAATGTATTATAAAAATAGAAGATGGACCAGTCACAGAGTAACAGTGGTGGACCATCAGTGGACAACTCACCTGGTATCTTTGTATCTTTAAGAGGATTCAAAGAAGGCCCTCAGCACAATGTGGAGAATTTTCAGGAGGACGTGGACAAGAATGGAGCAGCATGGGCAGGTCTGGATGGGTTATGATCTGAGATTATTAAAGGGAACATCCACACTGAGAAGATCACAGATGCATCATGGTATTAAAGAATAGAAATAAAAACCAAGGGAAAGGCAAGGATTAGAAGATAAATGAGCTCTGAGTATTTATCAGGTTCAACCTTTGATTAATCCCAGTTTCTTGATCAAATGCAGAAACATCATGTTACTTTTTATATTGTTTTTCATTGGATACCTATACATTTTTTTTCTCCTTTTGAAAACATTTCATTTTAGAGGTCTGGCCTACATTTGAAACTATGGCACCTCACTAGGATATTATAAGAAAAGTAACTTGTAAACAAGGATGTGCTGGTAAATTTTTATCAACCAGCTCTCTGTGAAAGAAAAATGTGCCTAAAATACATTTTTTAATTTAATCAGCATTATTAATGTTTTCTCCATCACTTTCTTAAGATGACCAACAAAACACTAAATCAAGCCCTGATTTGTAGCATTTGCCAATTTCTCAGGTGTAAACGCTGGAACTGAAAAGTTAACAATTGGCTGTCAAGAGTCCATGTGAGCTGCTCGTAAGAACTCCTGCTTGTAAACTACAACATAGACTAAATGTATAAATAAGTTTTGTTACTTGGAATTTGAGCTAGAAACTGCTAACCACTGGTTCCAGACTGAGAAGAAGCTTAACTGGGGAGGAGGAGGAAGAAGAGGAGTTGAATGTGAGAACCAGACCTGAGCCAATCTACTCAGCACAATGAAGGGAGTCATTGACTCTACTCCTTCCTGGGAGATGGAAGACCACCAAAACTTACCATCTGCCCTGCCCCTACACCCTGCAAATCCCTAACATTGTCATGTGACCTACTGATATGACCCATGGACTCCTGTGTCTTGACACCCCAATGATGCTGAACCTGTACAATCCCTGGGCCTTTCCACCCATCCTATAACTTAATTTTCTTTTATGTGTTATCTCTCCCAAATAGAGTGTGGTCTCCTTGAGAGAAGAGACTGTCTCATTTTTTTCCAATTTTCTCTTCCTACTTTTATGTTTATTACTTCTTTTTTCTATTTTCTATTTCAATTGTTCCTATTTTTAAAATTTTCTCTTCTTCTAGAAAGCACTTAATGTAGTGCTTGGCACATAGTTCAATGCATTCATTCATTCACTGGCATTCCAGTGGCAGGGGTGGAATTCCCAACTTCTCATAGATCTGGATCACAGCTGAAGCTATTAGTAAAAATCTTTCTAATTTCCTCACTTCCTGGTTATTTCCATTATCCCTGAAAATCTAATTCAACATCTTAACTACATTAGTAACTAGGTGGCAAAATAGTCCGAAAAGTACACTTGAAGTTGTGCTTTATTTTAAAACAACTTTGGGAGTATTTCTTTTGGGGTTTCAGAAGCTAGAGTCGGGCACGAGGTGTCATTCGTATATCAGGTTGTGCTTTGTCATAGTGCTTCCCATTCCTGCAGGTGTCCAAGCAGACAAGAGCTGTGCAGCCATTTCTTAAGGAGATTATAGAGAGAATTTCTGCCTTTGGTAGGCCCTGGGCTAGATGCCTTATAACCCTAAGTCAATGAATCTATAATTCAGTTTTAATTTGGCATTTTAACAACCAAACTCAGCTTTTTCAAATCATCCCTTTGTTTTCCAACTTTGTGAAAGGTTGTTTGCAGCTTTTGCTGGTTGTTATTGTGGCAATAAGTATTTAATATAACTTAGACCGGGCCTTCCACAGATAGTTGGTGGGGTTTTTTTGTTTTTGTTTTTTTCCTAGGGCCTAGGAGGGCTAGTCTTAGACAGTAAGGGAGAGACACTTCAATACTGTCCAAAGGCTTGGGAAAGTAAAGATTAATTGCTGCCATCATGTTTCAGCCTCTGCCTAATGGGAGTAGAACCAGTGAAATTGGTTAATTTTTTTTAAGTAAGATTCATGTCTTTTATTCTTATATCACCATCATTTCTAGATATACCTCACCCCGATCCAACCCAGAAATGAACTCTCCCTTATAACAAAGGAAAACAATTAAGCAAAAATAACCAATGCAGTAGCTTGACAACCTGACAATATAGACAACTTTCTGCCCTGTAGGCTCCTATCTCTCCTGGCTCAGTGGATCAAGTGCTAGGCTTGGAGTTAGGAAGACATGGGTTTAAATCCTACCTCTAATATTGAGTACCCGTGTGACCCTGGGCAAATCACCTAACCTAAGTCTAAGTTTTCTCATTTGCAAAATAAAGGGATTGGATTAGATAGCCTTTAAGGTCCCTTCTATCTCTAAACCTAAGACCCTATATTCTCAGAGGTCAAAATTTCATCATTAGCTATTATAACTACTCAGAATTTGACTTCCTTTTAGTGTTTTCATTTATATTATGCATATATTGTTCATCTGGTTCTGTTTACTTCATTCTGCATCAGTTCATACAATTCTTCTCTAGTCAACTTCTTAGTGGTGAGGCAATATAGTCTTTAGCTGGAGAATCTAGACATTGATCTGAATAAGGCATAGGAGCTCAAAGAAAGGAGAAAGAACTTTTCTCTTTACTATCTTTCTTGAAAATGGAAGAGTCTCATGAAGAAGAGTAGAAAGAGTATACCTCTCTCCTTTCTTTGCAAAGATGGGACACTATAGTCATGCAATATTGGAGATACTTTCAGACTTGGTTGATATATTGGTTGGTTTTGCTGAACTCTTTTAAAAAATTTATTTAATGCAAGAGATGAATTAATGAGTAGAAGAGGGGGAAAGATGTATATTCAGAAATGAATATGATGCCTCAACAAAAAATGTCAATTTTTTTAAAGAAAGTCCTAGACTATATAAGTTTCATACAGCTAGAAGATACTGTAGAGATGTTCTAGCTCAACCCTTTCCCTATACAACTAAAGAAACTGAGGCCCAGTGAAGTTATGTGACTTGTCCAGGGTCACAATGGTAGAACCATAAGATCAAAGGATTTTAGACCTGGAGAGGATTTTAGAGATTTGTGTTGAGAGAGTAGAGTTCATTTAGTCTATCCTCTTCATTTTTATTGTTACTGTTGTTCAGTCATTTCCAGTCATAGCTGGCTCTTTGTGACCCTATTTGGAGTTTTCTTGGCAAAGATACTGGAGTGGTTTGCCATTTCCTTCTCCAGCTCATTTTACAGCTGAGGAAACTGAGGCAAACAAGGTTAAGTGACTTGCCCAGAGTCACACAGCTAGTAAGTATCTGAGGTCAGATTTGAAGTCAGGGTCTTCCTGACTTCTATCTACTGTGTCACCTAGCTGCCTCTTCATTTTACAGATGGGAAAACAGAGACACAGAAAGGGAAAAGAACTTGCCCAAAGTCACATAGTTAGTCAGTAGCAAAGCTACGTGTTTAACCCAACTCTCCTAACTCTAGCTGCCAATACTTTTTCCACTCTACCATCTTTGTTTGTAGCAGCGAGGTGACATAGTGGATTGAGTATTGATACTGGAATCAGGAAAACTCATCTTCCTGAGTTCAAATCTGGCCTCAGACACTTACTAGCTGTGTGACCCTGGGCAAGTCACATAACCATATTTGCCTCATCTTTAAAAGGAACTAGAGAAGGCAATGGCAAACCACTTTTCCAAGAAAACCCCAAAAAGGGATCACAAAAAGTCTGACATGACTGAAATAAGTCAACAACAACAACAAAATCTTTGTATGTCTTAACAGAACCAAACAAACACTAGCTAGTGTTCATGAGAAAACTTCCTACCAAAACTGGTAGGAATCCCACACCACCAAGCTATAGTCCTGGCTGCTCCCAGAAATGTTTTGACAATGTCACTTCCTGGGTCCCCACTCCATTTCTCAGTCTTCTGGGCTGAAAGCAAGAAAAATGATGTCTATGGTAAGGCAAGATGGCTTTGTCTCCTGTGGTCAGATACCCTGATGTAGGAAATCCATGTAATTAAAGATGATGCCCTACACCCACCCCATCCCTGAGTATTAACAGCTTCTCCAAGTAAGATTCCTAATTGCAATGAAGGCTTATTTTAAGGGAGCCAGACAAAGAAAAGCAATCCAGAATATTTTGAATGAACTAGAAAGACACAACCCTCCCATGCAGTGGCATCACCCCAGGGCCCTTGATTTGAGATTCTCTAACTGCAATCTCCTCTGCCATAGGAATTTACACCTACAATGGGACCTATTCAAAGGAAACAACAGATGTGTTGAAAGCTGAGGCCTTTCCTGTTATAGTTAGCCAAGGGGATGTGGTAAGCAGGGCCCTTCTCCATATCCTGATGTTTCAGAAATGCTTCTGAAGTGATTGCACCACTTGGGGGGGGGGGGGGGGTTTTTTCCTCCACGAGAACCCACCGGATCTGGTCTTTAGTCTCTGAAACACCTAGCCAGAGCCCCAGCATTGCCCCACCCTTTGCACATGGTTCCACGTGTCCCAGCTCCGAAAGGAATGCCAACTGGCCCCAGGTCTTTTCTGGTAAGGTTGATTTCATTGCTACAACCAAGATCATTAGATTTAAAACTGGAAGAGACCTTAGAGATAATCTAATCCAACTCTTTTTTTTCTGATAGAGAAAATGAGGACCAGAGAGGTGACTTGCCCAAGGTCTCACAGATCAGATTATACAATAATGGGGTTTTAGAGTTGTCTGGGATTCTAAAAGGCATCAAGCCCATCATTTTATAACCAAAGGGGGGTGCAGTTAGGTGGCACAGTGGATAGAGCACCAGCCCTGGAGTCAGGAGAACCTGAGTTCAAATCTGACTTCAGACATATAACACTTACAAGCTGTGTGACTCTGGGCAAGTCACTTAACCCCAACTCCCTCCCTAAAAAGAAAAAAAATGAAGGACACAGAGACACAGAGAGGTTAATTGACTTATTCAAAGTCACATAGATTTATAGGATCATAGGATTTTCGATTTGGTAGGAACTTGAGACATCATAAAGGCTAATTACTCCTAATTTTGTTTATGAGGAAAATGAGGCCCAGTTTAAGCCCTGAGACTTGGCCAAAGTCAAGCAGGTATTAAGTAGTAAAGCCAGGATTCAAATTCAGTGTTGCTATGTACTTTACCTCCATACACAGACCTGGACGCTCAACAGGCCTTGATGGACAGGATGGAACAATTTTGATGCACTGGTTTCATCTGAATGAGTTGGCTTTGCAGATGTTTATTTAATTGGCTTATTTGATTTGGTGCAGATTAAAGGGACTTTTGCTTTCATAAACAAAGGGCTTTGTTTTTACAGATATTCATAAAAGTAGCTTCTATTGTTCAGGGAAAATATCTACCCCTAGAAAATGAGAAGGTATCACTGAGTGGGTTAGTATAGCCCAGCTCTAGGATCTCTAGTCCTAAAGTCTCAGCAAGGCATGAGCCCATCCTCACCTGCTGCCGTAACCAGGATGCCTGTAAGCCCCTTTCCATGTATCCTGGCATGGTTAACAAAGGCCCTCACATCCAGGGGACAAGTGTTTTAAAAGACCTCAATCTTATACAGAGATTCACAAATAATCCCCACAAGAGTGTTATCCAAATCTCTTGGGTCTTCTCCCACTTTTCTGCCTCCCCCTTTTCTTCCTTCTTTCTTTTGCTGACTCTCTACTGCTCTGTTAGCTCAGCAGGTAAGAGCACCATCCTAGGAATCACAGGGTCATGGATTCAAACCCTACACGGGCAATAGTCATTCTTCTACTCCATGGCTAAAGGCCACAACAATCTTAAATGCAGTTAGCTGGCCCTCTCAAAAATATATGTCCTTGATTACAAAGGTGACTGGGCAGGAAGAATTTAGACGGTTCAGCAGTCCATTATTGGAAAAAAAAAAAAAACAAACCAAAGTACATGCTGTGTTGATCATGTTGAGAAGGAAGCAGTTAGCAGAGAGTGGGAAGAGATAGGGAGATGCAACTCAAAAAAAGCACAGTTGGCTCTTTGGTAGTACATTTGATGGTAACACATTAAAACAAAATTGAAATCATCTACTCAAACAAAGTTGGTCCCTCATTAACCTGGATCATTCTCATTCAGTATTAAAATCCCACACCACCAGCCAAAATGTTCATAACCCCTCCTACCAAGAGATCCGATAAAGGCAAGGCATTCAGAGTTTTGCCTTAAGGCATCAACATTCAAGGGACACAGTTCATCGCTGAGATGGTCCTGACCCCCCTCCTTTTACAGAAGAGGAAAGTGCAGCCCAGAGAAGTTAAGGCCTTGTCCAAATTTGTGTAGACAGAAGTGATAGAACTAAGATTTAAATCTAGTTTCTCTCCAAAGTCAGGTTTCTATCTATTGCAATAATGGTGGTAGTGGTAGTAGTAATAGTAGTAGTAGTAGTAGTAGTAGTAGTAGTAGTAGTAGTAGTAATAGTAGTAGTTGTAGTTATAGTAGTATTAATAGATTTAAACTCATCTTCCTGAGTTCAAATCTGGCCTCAGACACTTACTAGCTGTGTGACCCTGGGCAAGTCACTTAACCCTGTTTGCCTCAATTCCCTCATCTGTAAAATGAGCTAGAGAAAGAAATGGCAAACTGCTCCAGTATCTTTGTCAAGAAAACCCCACATGGGGTCATGAAGAGTCAGACATGACTGAAATGACTAAACAACAGTAGAAGGAGGAGGAGGAGGAGGAGGAATAATAGTAGTAGGAGTAACAGTAGTAAGAGTAGTAGCAGTAGTTGTTGTGGCTGGTATTTATATAGTGCTTACTATGTGCCAGGCACTGTGTTAAGCACTTTACAAATATTACCCATACTGTCTCTGTTGTCTAGCTACCCTGCCCCATGTTGTCCTTTTGGAGTTGACTTTTTAAGCTCAAATGTAGAACTTTATGTATTTATTACTTTTAAATTTCATCTTATTAGAATTACTCCATTTTTCAAACTAGATGAGGTCTTTTTGGTTCCATCTGTATCATCTCACATGTTAGTTAACCCTCCCAACTTGTGATTTGCAAATTGGACAAGAGTGCCATTTATGCCACCATCCAAGTCAATGATTTAACACTGAGCTCTAAGCTTACACAGACTGGGTCCAATCTTGGGAGCAGCTCCAAGAATTCCCTCATTATTTCCCTACTCAGAGTTTCTCTTGAACATTTTGGAATAAAACATATCTAGGTTTCTGTGAATGTAGATAAAAGGTTCCCAAAGATTATCTACAAGCATTCTAGTTAATGATGCAAATATTGGTACAGATTAGCCTTCATTCCACCCTACAGAAAATACAAAAAGTACAAATGACTCACAGTAAGCCATAGTCAATACTATTCCCCTCTGACTCTGGTGAGTTTCATTTTCCACAAGGTCTTAAAGTCTTCCATCCTCACAGCACCACCCTATTGTTTGGATTCACCTAGGAAAAGTAACACACTTGGGGTCACTAGACAAGCAACCCTAACCATTCCACCCCACAGAGACACTCTGAGGGCATGGACTAACCCAGAAGAGAAACACACTTAGGAATGCTAGTGCTACACTAGCTACAAAGCAACTACTTTGTGTATACTTGTATTATCTTTATGTTGATGCCATATACTTGTGTGAGTATATATGTATGTACACATATATTCTTATTTACACATATTTATATATATACTTGTAGTCTTCCTGATAAAATGTACCACACTATACAAATAACTCATGATAATAGTGGAGTGTATTGCACAGGTCCTTTTCTGTACTACACCACGGCTTTTTTGTCCTTTGGCCCTGTTCCTTCCATCATAAGGAGACATATACATGATCGTCCTTTTTCTAAAAAGTACACTCTTTAGGACATTTCCCTTCTCTTGATAGAAGGCTAGATCATCCATCAAATTCTTAAGCATGGGATTGACTGTGAGGCCATCTCAGGGCTAGTGCTGACAAGAAAATTCATCTTCTCTCAAAAGAATCCCCTTCTCTTAATAGGGGGACATGAAATCCAAACTTGTGAAATTGGGGTCAACCATGAGGTAACTCCCGAGGTGAGAGCTATCTCTTTCTAAAAAATGGGTTGAATACTTGGATTCTCAAACTTGGGGTTATCCATATGAGTCAATCCCTAAGCTAATGCAGCCTAAGAAATCCCCCGTTTCTCAATAGAATACTAGATTGCAGAGGACACAGGAAATTCTCCTTCCTCTAACTTGGAGTCTGAGGTTCAGGAACCACTTTAACCAGGTACCTCCCTGCTCCTGTATATCAGGGTTCAGAAGAATCAAATACCTCCAAAGAACTGAGTTTCAGGAATGTTCAGACCACATGGTTCCCCTCTCCATGGCTGCCATGTCACTGAGAGGTTACATCACTCCCTCTCCAAGACTGGATCCAGGAACTTTCCTCTTGGGTCACATAAGTGAGACCATGTCTGCTCCGTCATATGCTACTGCCACAAGTCAGCAATTGATGATTCCCAGGAGGTGAGAGATTCTCTGACATTAACTTAGCTATGTTCTCAGGATTTCTTAAAGGAGGGAAAAGGAATAAAAATGTTCAGGGAGGAAACACTTTTGTAAGCCAGAAAAAATGGTGGCTTCTCCCAATGAGTTATCCCATAGCATTGGGAGCAAATCAATTCAACCTGCATGAGTAGAACTTATCATCTAAAATGTACCAAGACTTATGTTCATATGCTCCATAAGAAGATATAATCAACATCCCAAACAAAAGTTTAGCAACCTATAGCTCTTCAGGTTGATGGGAAAATTCCCATGATCAATCCCCCTCCGATAACAAAAATACTGAACTTCACAGGGTCAATGATAAGTTCATAGGTCTCTCTACTAGACACCTCCATCTTAAGTTTACATCAACTCATTAGTTGTATCCAATTCTTTGGATCCAGTCATTCAACCAGTTCTGAATATTCATTACGGTTCTATCCTCTAGCCTACATCTCTCCAGCTTGTCTATAAGAATAGTATAAGGAATCTTGTCAAATACTTAGCTAAAATCTGGGTATACTTCACTTACAGCACTTCCCTAACCTCTAGTTACCTTATTAATAAAGAAGAGGTAAATTGGGAATGGCCTCTGAAACCATGCTAGCTTTCAGTGCTCTCTGTTTCCCTTTGTTAATGCTCACAAACCATTTTTTCAATAATGTGTGACAGTGCCCGACACATTGTAGGTATCTAATAAATGTTTATTGTCTGTTTAATCGATTAATGTGTACAAGAATTTTTCCAGGGATGGAAAGCAAGTTCACTAAACTATAGTTTTGGCAAATTCACTGACCTCTAGTTTTCAGGTTCCATCTTCTTCCCTTTTTTGAAAATTTGAAGATGATTTACACCTTTCCAGTCTGACAGTGTTTCTCTCAGCTTTCAAAGATCCCTGATAGGGATTTGACAGCCACATCCACCACATCCTTGGTTATAGTCTGTTCAGGTTTTCTTGGTACAGATTAGCCTCTCTTTAAGACAACACTACTCATCCTGTCTTCATCTGAGCATTACTGGATGACTACTCATCTGATGGCACCTATGGCTCCACCTGCACAGGACACATAAGCACTCACATACCATTTTTTTACTTTTATCTTCAGCTTTAACCACCTGCTGGCCACTTTTTCTCAATCTTTCCAACTCCAAGTATCATTTTGTTAGAAAAGAAAACAGAAGAAAACTGAGTTGAACATTCAACCTTCTCTTCATCATTTCCTCTTCCCCAATAAGCAGTCCTAAGTCTTCTTTGATTAGGCTCTTATTCCCCAAATAACAAAGAAATAACTCTCTTTGTTGCCCTTATCATGCATAGTTAACCTTTTATTTTGCACTTTAGACTCTGTATTTTTTTTTTTACAGATCCATGCTGCTCTTTTGTCTTTGTATGGTTTTTGAAAACCCAAGTTGGTTGATGAGGTTCCTGTGTAGCCACATTGGTCTTTTCCTCCTCATCAGAATCATTTCTTCTAGTGCTTTCACTATTTCATTCTTAAGTGCTTCCTATTTCACTTAGGTCAACTTCCCCTTTAGAATATTTGTCCATTAAATCCTACCTAGCCTTTTTCTACATCCTTTGAAATTTATTCTCTGCAAGTTAATGATTTAAATCAGACTATGCCCAGATTTCTTCTCTTCTATCACATAACCCTTTAATGGAGAGGTCAATGATCCACAAAGTTTTTATCATTTCATTACTACTTCAACAACCCATTATTTCAAGCAAGACAGCTTTGAAGATAAATTTGTTGTATACTTGCAGTGGAAAACAAGTTTCTCATAATACAGTTTCACTTATAATCTTTTTTATGCTCTTTGTATTCAAAAAATGCACATCTTATTTAATGTTTGCAAAAAAAAAAAACTCTAGTTATTTGTTGGTTAAAGTCTAGTTCAGAATATCAGTTCTCCTTGTTGTTTTGTCTGCCTTTTGAAGGACTGAGTCACAAATTTATCAATTGCTTTAGTGTTGACAGAGAGAGCTCTCCAGCAATGTACATAATTGAAAAACATAGCTATAGAATATAGTTGAAGTTCCCTATCACTATAATATCATGCCTCTCTGCTCAATTTTATAGTACACATGCAGATTGAGACTTTTTTTTTTGTTGACATGGACAATGTGGGAATTTATTTTGTTTGACTATACATACTTGTAATGTTTGTAAGTGGGGATTTTATTTTTCTTGCTTTCTCATGGAATAGGGAGGGAGGGAAAGAGAGAAGACAAATCTTCCTTTGAAAAAATTAAAATTAGACTCCTGCTTTAGCTATATAGCAAGATGGCAACCTTTCTTCAAACCATGCGGGTTAGGCAGCTCCCAGGTCTCACACCTGTCAGAGATGTCCACTAGGTACAAGCTGTCTCCTAGACTCTATGCATTAAATCTCCCCTTAAGGAGGAATCTTTCACTTCTGTCTCCCCCATCAGGATGGTCGCTAGGAATATTTGGATACAGAAGAATCCCGACACAATATGGCTCTTGCCTAGTCTGAGCTGAGTACTGACACAAACACAAAGATGGTATCCTATTATGTTGAACCTGTAAGACAAATATTCATGGGAACATGCCTGGAACCCTTACCAAATCTGCTGGGATCAGAAGCTCCATGCGGACTTTAGAAATGGGAGGCTTGTCAATTGGGAAATGGATAAACAAGTTGTGGTATATGATTGTGATGAAATACTACTATGCTATGAGAAATGATGAGCTTGACGATCTTAGAAAAACATGGATAAACTTGCACAAAATAATGAAGAGTGAAATGAGCAGAACCAAGAGAAAGTCATATACAATAACAGCAATATTGTTTTAAGAACACCTTTGAACAAATAAGTCATTTTAACTATTATAAATACCCAAATTAACTACAAAGGACCCATGGAGGAAGATGCTATCTGCATACAGAGAGAGAATTGATAAATAGAAGTATGTATAAAATGATTTTACATATATGCATATTTGTGTCTAATGTAGCCATCTTTAGGGTGGAAGAGGGGAGAGAGAGGGGGAAAAATAAATTTATAGATTACTTTATTATATATTTAAATGGAATTGCAAGTTGTCCGTAATAGATTTGCACTTTCATGTGTAATCATCCTTTTTTATTATATTAGGTTATGTAAATGTTTTATTCCATTAACTAAAAATTAAATAAATAAATAAATTTTTTTTAAATGTGAGGCTCTTGGATCAACTTGTCTGCACCCACATAGCTGTCACCTTCCATGCCCTGTGCACAGGGTCTATGTGAAAGTGTGACAGAGGCCACCCTGAAGACCAGAGTCCATGGTTTTCTCTGTTACCACATCCCACTGGTGGAAGCCACAGGACAGTGATTTCAGCAACTTCTATGGGGCTGTTGGCTCTACCCCAATGACTCCTGCCCTTGAGGCAAACATTTCCTAGTATTTGTGGTACACTTGGCAGCAGCCACCTGAGAGAGAGTTGAGCCACCTTCAACATCTGTATCAGGGCCACCTTAGGGAAGAGAATGGACTTTCACCAGAGATGATTTCTTGGAGAAAACAATAGACCCTACCTCATAAGGTAGTTGTGAGGATCAAATGAAATGTGTGTAAAAAGCACTTTGCAAAATTTAAAGCCCTATATAAACGCAATCTTACTGGTAAATCAGCTTAGTTCAGTCTCAGAAACTGAGACCCAATCAGAGTTTGCTCTTTGTCTTCTTAACCCATTTCCAATAAGCGTCCTTCCTCTTTTGTGGGAAGTGCTTATCCAAAATTCCAAAGTAAGGATCCCTGCCCTACAGGCTTATCAAGTTGAACTCATCTGGGGTACCACTCCACATTTCCTTTTTTCTCTGTGTCATATTCTTCTGTCCTCCAACTTCCTAAGATGGTAGGATTCACCTCTGCTCTACACATCTTTTTTTCCCTTTGTTTCTCCTCAGATCACTTCCAGTCTTTTAAGGAATGCTTCATTCTCCCTGATTACCAGGGAGTTGAAAACCATTCATCTCATCTTTTCACCTTCACCTCTAAGATGTCATAGATCATAGTGCTTATGTAGGTGTTACTTAGTTCTGGTAAAAACACAAACATAGCCCACTCTCTGCTCTTCACTATGTAATTCTCCTTGCCCTCTGCATTTATTTAAAGTCAGACTGTCTGTCCTCTTCTTGGTAGCTGTTGACAGACTCTGGTAGCTGAATGTTATGTCCAACTCCCTCTTTATTGCTGTGGGTTGGGAAGGATTTTAAGTACCCTTCCAGCTCTAATATTCCATGATGCTAGAAGGAAAAAAAAAGGCCCAAAGTCACAAGGCCATATATCTTTCTTTGAGTCTTGGTAGTTATTATAGAAATTCTGGACTCCACAAAGTGTGGAAGGAAGAGGAAACCCAGGACAGAGCCAGGAATCTAAAGTGTAATGGGGAAATCCCTGAAGCAAAGAGCATGAAAAACATACTCTTTGCCTAGCTTCATTCTTCCCAGTGTTGATTCAGAAGAATGCTATTGTCCCTCACATTGGCACCACATGGGTGCCAAATCACTGTGCACAAAGACATTACAATTCACAAGTGGAAAATTATGCCCAGGAAGAGGGGAAAACCCCATATGCAAACTCCAGAGGTTCATAATAACATGACTTCTGCCCAAACAGATGACACATAGAGACCATTCAAACACTATGTTCTCATTTAAAAATGGGGCAACATCACTTGGACTGATTTCGGGAGTGATTTCTGAGTGGCAGACATCTGGGACTCAATATCCTGGCTTACTCACAATATTTGTGACATAATTAGTTGATGTTGCTAAATATTAACATTTTTCAAAGAGGATTTAATAATATAATGAATGCAGTTCATTCTAAGATAATGAAGATGACTTGGTGGCAACTCAAATTCGGAGCTTGGCTTGGACCTAAGAGGATTCGAGTTCAAATCCAGCCTCAAGATAATTACTAGCTATATTGACCTGAAGCAAATCACTTAACATTTCTCAGTCTCAGTTTCCTCATCTATAAAATGAGAGGTTGGATTCAATGGTCTATTAGGTCCCTTCTAGTTTTAAATTTATGATGTTATGATTCTATGATTCTATTGCAGACCATCTTCATAAGGAGTTTCAGTACAAAGGGCAGAAAAAATATAGGACAATAACAGGGATAGAAGGAACAAGTGAGAGGTTTGTTTTTGTTTTTGTTTTTGTTTTTGTTTTTCTGGAGGGGGAAATATGGGTATGTTTGTAGGCAGTAGGGAATGAGCCAATAGACAGGGAGAGATTAAGATAATGAAAGAGTGGAGATGACAGAGGGAACAATCTGTTGGAGGAACGGGGATAGAATGGGATCATTTGAACTGGTAGAGGGGTCAGCCTCAGAAATGAGCAAGGTCATTTCATCATGTGAGACAGGGGTGAAGGAGGAGATAGTGACAGAAGGCATCTGTGACATAACATGAGAAAGAGGAGAAAAGAGAGATCTCACAGCAAATGGCCTCAATTTTTTTTTGGTAAAATATGAGGCAAGCTGAAAGAATGGGGGAGGAAAAGCCATGAAAGGTTTGAAGAGGGATAAAAGGATTTGGAAGAACCACCTTTTTCTATCTTTCTCAGATTCATCTTTTATTGGAGGGCCAGGGAAGGGAAGAGGGAAGAGAGCAAGCATTTATTACTACTATATGGCAGGCACTATGCTTAGTGCTTTATAAATATCATCTTATTTGATCTACCAGTCTGAATATTTCAATTTCAATTCAATTCAATCAAAATTCATTTAGTACCTACTGTGTACAGAATAGTGTAAGGCATAGTCCCTGTCAAAGAATTGGAAATTGAGGAGATGCTCATCAATTGGAAAATGGATGAACAGGTTGTAGTATATGACTGTAATGGGATATTACTGTGCTGTAAGAAATGATAAGCAGGCAGATTTCAGAAAAACCTGGAAAGACTTATATGAACTGATACAAAGTGAAATGAGAAGAACCAGGAGAACATTGTACACAGTAACAGCAGCATTTTGTGATGATCGACCATGATAGACTTAGCTCTTCACAGCAATACAATGATCCAGCACAATTCCAAAAAACTCGTGATGAAAAATGCTATCTACCTCCAGAGAAAGAACTGATAGAGTCTGAATGCAAATCAAAACCTAGAATTTTTCACTTACTGTATTTTTTTCATGGTTTTATTTTCCTTTGGGTCTGTATCTTCTTTCACAAAATGACTAATATGGTAATGTTTTGTATAATTGAACATATGTTACATATATCAAATTGCTTACTGTCTCAGTGAGGGGAGAGGTGAGGGAAGAAGAGAGAAAATCTGGAACTCAAAAAGAAATTTTAAATGAAAGTTGAAAATTGTCTTTACATGGAACTAGAGGGGAAAAAAAGACATAGTCCCTGACCTTCAAGGAGATATAACACATACACAGAAAACTCTCCTAATACCTACGAATGAGACATTACAGCAAAGAGATACAAAGTAAAATTCTAAGACTGCTATAAGGGGTAAAGTCATTTAAAAAGAGAGAATCAAAGAAGGTTTTAAGTTTTATTTGGGCTTTAAAAAAAGCAGGTAGAAATTGAACAAGATGAGAACATTCTGGGTAGAAGGAATAGTACAAGCAGATCCATAGAATTTTTTTCCCCCACTTAGGCAATCAAGGTTAAGTGTCTTGTGCAGAATCACACAGCAGTAAGCATCAAATGTCTGAGGCTAGATTTGAACTCAGGTCCTCCTGACTCCAAGCCTGGAGCTTTAATCCACTGTGCCACCTAGCTGCCCCAGCAAGAATACTTTTGAACAAGGATTGTTGAAGGGACAGGCAGTAGTTCAATAGCTAGAACGGAGAGTGTGTAGGAAGGTAATATGAGACTACTCTGGAAATTTGGTGGTAGAATGGAGCTAGATTGTGGAAAAACTTGTAAGACTGGCTAAAGACTTTGTATTTGATTCTGTGGGCAATAGGGAGCCACTGAAGACTTCTGAGCACAGGTCAGATTAGCCATCAAATGGTATTTGAACTCATACTTCCTCAGCATTCCCTTTATCACTCCCTTTCCCCATCTTCTGATTGGAAAGTGTAGAGGTTCAACATTAGAGAACACCTCCCTAATCTGCTACCATTTAAAGAGGATATTCAGGGAATTTGCCTCATCATTTCTTACCTGGATGACCTGGATTTCATGATCTCCGGAAACTCATCATTCTGCAAGATAATATCAACTCTGAAACTCATACCTCCTTAGATTATTTCCCATCCTTGCTGCCCATTGTGTCCTCCACCCTTGCTGTATAACCTCCTCCTCACCTTCACCTTCTTTATATATATGTTGTCTTCTCCAAATAGACTGTCAGCTGCTTGAGGGTAGGGACCATCTTATACTTTTTTTTTTTAATCTTTAGCACTTAGCACAGTGCTTTGGCAAGTAGTAGGTGCTTAATAAATGTTTATTGACTATTGAGATAGAGCATCTCAAAAGACAACTATAAATGTAATGTAATTTTCTATACCATTAGAAATTATGAATGTGAATAATAAAAGCAAACGTTTATATAGCACTTACAATATGTGGGCATTGTATAATTCTACCTCATTTGATCCTCACAACAACCCTGGGAGGTAATGTTATTATTATCCCCATTTTACAGATGAAGAAATTAAGGCAAACAGAGGTTAAGTGACTTGTCCAGCAGCACATGACTAATAAGTGTCTAAGGCCAGATTTGGACTCAGGTCTTACTGGCTCCAGGCCCAGCACTCTATCTACTATACTACCTAGCTGCCCCATGAAGAATTCAGAGAAACTTTGGAACACGTACAAGCTAATTAATAAATCAACAAGCATTTATTAAGTATCTACTATATGCCAAGGACTGTGCTAGGCACTGAAGATACAAATAAAATGAATGAAACAATCCCTACTTTCAGAGGAACTTATAACCTAATGGTAGAAATGGCAGGTATATATCTATATTTATAAATATAGATAGACATGTATATATTATTATATGTGTATATAGTATAAATATAAAGCAAATAAATCCAAAGTAGTCAAATACAAAATAGTTAACTAGGTAGAGCACTAGTATTTGGGGGGATTAGGAAACATATCTTGTTGAAGTTGGTACATGAGCTGTATCTTGTTTTTGTTGTTTTTTTTGTTTTGTTTTTGTTAGGCGATGGGGTTAAGTGACTTGCCCAGGGTCACACAGCTAGCAAGTGTTATGTGTCTCAGGCCATATTTGAACTCAGGTCCTCCTGACTCCAGGGCTGGTGCTCTTTCCACTGTGCCACCTAGCTGACCCCATGAGCTGTATCTTGAAAGGAGAATATGGAGTCTGTGAGGCAAAGGCTGGGGGTGGGGGGGGCTCTCCATTCTAGGCCTGGGGGACAGCCAGCCAATGCAAAGACACAGAGATGGGAGATGGAATATCCTATATGAGGAATAGAAAGAAGGCCAGGTGGCTAGACCATGGGTGCGAGGAGAGTAATGTTCAATGAAACTGGAAAAATAGGTTGGGGGAAGGTTAAGAAGCCCTTTAAAAGCTAACCAAAAGAACCTCTATTTTATCTTAGAGGCAATAGGGGGCTATTAGAGTTTATTGAATAAGAGAGTGACACAGTTTGATCTGCATTTAAGGAAAATCACTTTGGCCACTGTGGAGTCTCAGCTAGGGGAGAGAGAAACTTGAGGCAGGGAGATAAAATAAGAGGTCATTTTAATGCACCATCCTACAAAAGATGATGAGGATCTGAACTAAGACGGTGACTGCATGAACAGAGAAAAAGGGTTGCATGTGAAAGATGTTATGGAGGTAGAAAGAGCAAGATTCAGCAACCGATTGGATATGTGGGAGTGGTGAATGGGTAGTCAAGTGTAATACAGAAGATACTAACCTGGGAGACAGGTTAGGAGATTAATGTGTTGATACCTTCAACAATAAATAAAGAAGTTTGAAAGAGGATGAATTTGGGGGGGAAAGATAAACAGTTCAATAATAAGTTCCGTTTTGGACATGTTGAGTTTAAGCTGTCTCTAAGACATCCAATTTGAAATGTTTAATAGGCATTTGGAAATATGAGACAGTTAGCTTATGTGAGCAGGTCCAGATATATACATCTGTGAGTTATCAGCATAGAAATGATCGTTAAACCCATAGAAGCTGTTGTGAAGTCACCAAGAGAGAAAAGTATAGAAGAAGAAGAAAAGATGTCCTAGACAGAGCGTTGGGGAATGGCCCTGGGTAGGGATGAATATGGATGATGATGTAGCAAAGTAACCTGAAAAAAAGTAGTCTGACTGGTAAGAGGAGAACCAGGAGAGAATAGTGTCACAATCACCCAGGGAGAAGAAAAGTGTCCAGGAAAGAGTGGTCAAATGCAACAAATAGGTCAAGGAGGATGAAGATGGAGAAAAGACCATCAGAAGCATACAACACATCCACCACAAGCAAAGGCACACTTTGGCTGAATAATTCCTTTTGTGTGCACACACAGTTCAGGTTCATCAGTCCACCAAAAGGTTTTTCTTTACCATTCAGTAAATAGAGAGGAAACAAAAAATGCCTATCTATGCTCTGAAGAGGAGGGTTGGGCCCCTCCATTCCATGCCATCACAGATTTCCAGAAGGAACCCCAAGGTTCCACATGGGCTGGCAGCAGGCCATGTATATTATCTCCTGTATATGATCTGAGAATTGGACCCCACTAGCCTAATTGGTCAGAGACCCATTACATAAACAATTAATTCCCTGACAGTCTTGTTCTTAAATGAGCCCCTTAATTGATCCCCATCAGACACTTTTCAGGGGCAAATAGAGTAAATAAGGGAAGGGAAGATGGCATATGCTTAGACAGGAATGCAGGCACATGGAAGAGACACTGGACTGAGACTTAGCAGTCCTGAGTTCTGGTCCTGACTTTGACACTAATTGGCTATGTGACCATGAGTCAATCACAGAGTAGTAAAGATGAGATTTCTAAAATTATAATCAGAGCATTTCAAATTGTGGTTTTGCTGCATATTGCCCCGTGAGCTTGGGCAAGTCACTTAGACTTGGGTCTTAGAGATGAACTAGGGAGCATCTAAGGTCTATTACAGCTCTGTATCACTATGAATTAGTGAACTTCATCCTTTCAGCCTCGGTTTCCTCATTTGTAAAAAGAGAGAGATGGTCTCAATCTCCAAGGGCCCTTCTAATGATTATAAATGAGATTCTTTGAAATAGTTACTCAGTATGCAAAGAAAGACTACTGACTACCTACACCAATGTGAGGGTACAAAGAAATAGAATAGATCTTGCTGTCAACAAGTTTATATGTGAGTTAATAAGAGCTCACATTTCTTTAAGCTTTAAGATGTACCAAACATTTTTTTTAATTTAATTCCAGTATGGTTAAGAGCCACATGGGTGCTAAGAGACAATAAGTGCTCTATTTCATGACAACAGGCTTGGAGAGACCATCCAAATGCTTTGCCTGGACTAGCCCTTGGTTCTATGGAAACTGTTTGAAATAAGTGGTCCATCAGCTGGAGCTGGAAAAACTGTCTTTTCCTATAAAGAATTCTGTTGCAATGGGATTTGTTGTCAGAGGATTTGACCCATAATGGAGACTCTGTGGTAAGCCTGGCATACACTCAATTCCTGCTGAGACTGAGCATTAGGAAATGGACCCAGGATCCAGTAAGAGAGAGACTAGTATAAAAGCTCCCACTTGCTCTTGACAGAAGGCTCCAGGCCCTGGTCTGTGTTTGAAAGCAGGCTTCTCCCCAGCAATGACATCTGCCACAGGCTGTGTGAATGGAGAAACTGCTGAATGAGATCCGTGGGGATTGAGTACCTGATGTCTGATTTACAATCCTGGGATCCCCTTGTTTTCAAACATCTCCAGAGAGGGAGACGGACGGTGGCATTCCCAAGGAATGACTCAGATGGACTCAGATCAGCACAGTCTCCGAAATCTGACCCATTTACATCCTGTAATATAATTTGGAGTAATTTTTACCATGCATTCTTGCATTCTCTCAATCTTTGCAGGAACTTTTCTCAGATCCTCAGAACTCTACCATTGGAAACAGGAACACTTGAAATGGCAAATGGCAGAGGCCTCTTTCATGTTTCTACCAGGAAAAATGAAGAATAAAAATACCACAACATTTCAAAACTTGCTTGGGAAAGGGGGAAGGAATTTCCATAGATAAGGTGCTCCACTCCTGGAGTGACTGGTCTTGAAGGAAAGGTCTGTAACTTTTATCATTGGAGAGGGTTTGGAGATGTCTCACAGTGTCAAGGGTGACAGTGGTAAGGGCACAAGACATCCTAGACTCAGTCCTTCCCTTCATTGTTTAAGGTCATGATGCATGTGCACATTCTCAAAGTCCTTTTTTTTTCTGTCTTTTTTGTTTCTTCTCCTCTTCTTCCTCCTATCCCATCACTACTCCATATCCCAAATCCCATGTAGCTGATGCCACAAAGTTTACTCCTTGCTATGTAAAGTAGAAGAGGCAACTGGGATACAGTGACTAGAGAGGTGCCTTTGGCATCTGGAAGACCTGAATTCAAGCCCTACCTTGAGCTGGAAAGCAGTGCTGTGAAAAGAGTCCTAGATCTGGAGTCAGGAAAAATGAGTTCAGATCTTAGCTCTGCCTTAATCATTTGCAGTCTTGGGCAAATCACTTAGCCCCTCTGGGCTTCAGGTTCCTCATGTGTAAAATGAAGAAGTTGGACGAGATAGTCTCGAAAGTCAGCTCTAAATCTATAGTTTCCAGTTCTTAATCTATAATCCTACGAGCCTATGACATCCTAACTATGTAACCCTCCAGCAAGTTATTTAATGTCTCAGTGTCCCTGGTCGCACACTGAGACTATAAGTAACTTTGGACTTTGATATCCCGCCTTACAGGCATCTAGGTGATACAGTGTATAGAGTGCCAGGCCTGGAATCAGGAAGACTCATTGTCCCCAGTTCAAATCCAGCCTCAGACATTGACTAGCTGGGTGACCTTGGGCAAGTCATTTAAACCTGTTTGGCTCAGTTCCTCATATGCAAATGAGCTGGAGAACAAAATACTCCAGTATCTTGCCAAGAAAATCCCAAATAGGGTCATAAAGAGTCAGACACACCAAACAACCACAAAACTCTGCCTTATACCTCACCCCCTACCAAAAAAATTAAAGGAGCCTTTTGGGGGGGGGGGGACCTAAATTGACTTCCCTCAAATTTCAAGAGTTATTGCTTCATCTCAGTATCCTGCATTCAGAAAAATAAGTCCCTGTCTATCTTTCCCATCTGCTTCAAGATACTACAGACTGTTCCCTTGAATGGAAGATTTTGATCTCAAGTCCACACAAAGGGATTAAAAAGAAGAGACTAAGAATACCAGTGGATACTCTACCTGGTTTTTGTTAGCTGGGTGTGGTGGCAGTGATTAAAGAGCCATTACCATGCCCTCATCAGGCAAATGTAATAGTACCACACTCACAGATGTAATCAGCATATCCCCTTCCCTGCATTCTTCACCTCCACCTATATATTCAAATCAACTGTGACCTCATCCATTTGGATGTTCTATCAATGATATCAACCACATTTCATCGATGCCTGCCCATCATGAGGGCAACTCTTGAACTTGTTCTTCCTTATGTTTACTGTAGAGGTCCAGATACCATGCTGGAAGCCTTCTTCATCCATGCTTTGGTTCCATAAATTTGGGCAGCAACAACAAGCCAGAAAAGGGATATTGTTCTTAGTATGTTCACTGGGTCCCCAAATCACTAGCCTATCTCTGCAGGAATAAGGATGGATACTGGTCCTTTGATTTTATTAATAGAAAAATGTTCAGATGAGGAAACTCATTGTACCCATGCAGCTATGCACCTGTCCTGCAAACTACAGTCTTATCAAGTTGCCTGCAGCAGGGATCAACATGAGGTCCACAAGCCAAAGAATGGTTTTTACGTGTTCAAAAAGGTTGGAAAGAAGAAGAAGACTATTTCATGACATGAAAATTATGTGAAATCTTCATTTCAGTGTTCATAAACAAATCTTTATTGGAACACAGTCATGCTCATTTGTTTATGCATTGCCTATGACTGATTTCACGCAACAAGGCAGTGTCAGAGTTGAGTGGTGACGCTGATGGAGGCTTTCAGTGACACTCTCATCATTTGGCATTGCTGCTTAGCACACTACAAATCACATAACAGTTATAATGCAACAGCATTTTGAAGGTGACATTTTTACCAATACATACTCATCATGTCAAAACAAGAAGAGAGAAAAGGGAAGGGAAGGGAGGGGAGGGGAAGGGAAGGGAAGGGAAGGGAAGGGAAGGGAAGGGAAGGGAAGGGAAGGGAAGGGAGGGGAGGGGAGGGAAGGGAAGGGAAGGGAAGGGAGGGGGAGGGAATCTGTTACTAAATTAGATAGCAAAGCATACTGTTTATTAGGCAATGACATTATAGCTATGCTAAAAGAATATAATGTATGTTGACATTATCTGACTAAGCACTCATCATAATATTCCCAACTCACAGGAAAGAAACAATTAGAAAAATTAGAAAATTTAAAATAGAATATCTCATCACAGCAGAATTTCTTGACAAAAATAAAAAATGAAAATGAGATTTCAACCAGAGAAAGTTTCTGAGCAGCTCATTTGTTAGCCAGGCAAGGAAAGCTGATTACCTATGGTAAATTAATTAAATCATGTTTGATTGCAGTAGTCAAAGAAATATGTCCAGAGAAAATAAAGTTGTTTAAGGCTATTAACCTTTTGTCTCAACTAAAATCATATGTTCGTGAATTTGTATCAATATTTGATAATACCTATGTGGGTGAAAAGACATTTTCAAAGAAGAAATATGCAAAATCTCTTTATAGATCAGCATTAACTGATGAATAATTGCAATAGATTATTTTGTTTAGTATTTTGTTTTTTCCCAATTACATGTAGAAACAATTTTTAACATTCATGTAAAAAAAACATTCATTTTTAAAACTTTGAGTTCCAAATTCTCTCCCTTCCTTCCTCCCCACCCCCCTCATTGAGAAGGCAAGCAATTCAATACAGGTTATACATGTGTAGTCATGTAAAATATATTTCCATATTAGTCATATGAAAGAAAACATAGACCAAAAAAAACTCAGGAAAAATAAAGAAAGCAAAAAAGTATGCTTCAATATGTATTCAGATACCATCAGTTCTTTGTCTAGGGATGGATAACATTTTGCATCATAACTCCTTCCAAGTTGTCTTGGATCATTAGCTGAGAATAGCTAAGTCATTCACAACTGATCATCTTACAATATTGCTGTTACTTTGTACACAGTGCATTTCACTTTGCATCAGCTCATGTAAGTCTTTCCAGGTTTTTCTGAAAGCATCCTGTTCATTATTTCTTATAGCACAATAGTATTCCATCACAATCACATAAAACAACTTGTTCAGTCATTCCCAATTCATGGGCATCCCCTCAATTTCCAATTCTTTGCCACCAGAAATGAGCTGCAATAAATATTTTTGTACATATAGGTCCTTTTCCCTTTTTTTTTTTAATCTCTTTTTGGATACAGATCTAGTAGTTTGCTAGGTCAAAAGGTGTGCATGATTTTATAGCCCTTTGGGCATAGTTTCAAATTGCTCTAAAGAATGGTTGAATCACTTCACAAACCACCAACAATGCATTAATGTTTCACTTTTCCCACATCTTCTCCAACATTTGTCATTTTCCTTTTCTGTCCCATTAGACAATCTAATAGATATAAGGTAGTACTTCAGAATTATTTTAATTTGCATTTCTCCAATCAATAGTGAGTTAGAGCATTTTTTTTTCACATGGCAATAGATAGTTTTGATTACTTCATCTGAAAACTGTTCATATCTTTTGATCTTTGATCAACTGGGGAATGGTTCTTTTTTTGTAAATTTGACTCAGTTCTTTATATGCTCGAGAAATGAGGCCTTTATCAAAGAAACTTTCTTCAAAATTTTTTCACAGTTGTGATGATAAATACATTTCTCTCCTTTCTATTTGCTCCTTCCCCATTTATACCATTCTTTCTCTCCTTTCACTCTGTCCCTTCTCAGAGGTGTTTTACTTCTGATTACCACCTCCCTCAATCTTCCCTCCCTTCTATCAGCCCCCCTCCTACTTTCCTGTAGGGTAAGATAGATTTCTATACCCAATTGAGTGTGTCTGTTATTTCCTCTTTGAGCCAATTTTGATGAGTAAGGTTCACTCACTCCTCCCCACTTCACCCATTTTCCTCTCCATTGTAAAAGCTTTGTCTTGCCTGTTTTATGTGAAATTATTTACCTCATTCTACCCCTCCCTTTTCCCTTTTCCTAATGCATTCCTCTTTCTCACCTCTCAATTTCTTTTTTAGATATCATTTCTTCATATTCAACTCACACCTGTGTCCTCTGTCTATATATACTCCTTCTAACTGCCCTAATAATGGGAAAGTCTTTATGAGTTACAAATATTTTCTTCCCATGCAGGAATGTAAACAGTTCAACTTTATTAAGTCCCCTATGATTTCCCTTTCCTGTTTACCTTTTTATACTTCTCTTGAGTCTTGTATTTGCAAGTCAAATTTTCTATTCAGCTCCGGTCTTTTCATCAAGAGTGCTTGAAAGTGATGACAGAAATGCAAATTAAAAAACAACTCTGAGGTACCACCTCACACCCATCAGATCAGCTAATATAACAGAAGAGGAAAACACTAAATGTTGGAGAAAATGTGGGAAAATTGGAACACTAATGTATTGTTGGTGGAGTTGTGAAATGATCCAGCAATTCTGGAGAGCAATTTGGAACTATGTCCAAAGGGCTACAAAGCTGTGCATACCCTTTGATCCAGCAATACCACTTCTAGGTCTGTATCCCAAAGAGATCATAAAAAATGGAAAAGGACCCACATGTACAAAAATATTTACATCAGCTCTTTTTGTGGTGCCAAGAATTGGAAATTGAGGGGATGCCCATCAGTTGGGGAATGGCTGAACAAGTTGTGGTATATGAATGTAATGGAATGTTATTGTGCTAAAAGAAATGATGAGCAGGCAGATTTCAGAGAAACCTGGAAAGACTTACATTAACAAATGCTGAGTGAAGTGAGTAGAACCAGGATAGCACTGTACACAGTAGCAGCAACATTGTGCCATGATCAGCTTTGATGGACTTGTCTCTTCTCAGCAATGTGGTACTCTAAGACAGTTCCAAAAGAATCATGATGGAAGGTGCTATCCATATTCAGAGAAAGAACTGTGGGTTCTGAGTGCAGATCAAAGCATACTATTATCTCTTTCTTTTTTGCTTTTGTTTTTTCTTTCTCATGGTTTTTTCCCTTCTGTCACAACATGATTAATGTGGAGAAATGTTTAATATGATTGTACGTGTGTGGCCTATATTGGATCTTGCCATCTTGGGGAGTGGAGAGGGGAGGGAGAAAAAAAAAGGTTTGGAACTCAGGATCTTATGGAAGCAAGTGTTGAGAACTATCTTTGCATGTGGTTGGAAAAAATAAAATACTCTTAAGTGAAAAAAATAAATAAAACAAATGTACATATAGTTGAAAAAAAAAGAATATTTGAGTCTTCTATTTCATTGAATATCTATTTTTTCCCTGAAGGAATATACTCCATTTTGCTGGGTAGATGATTCTTGGTTGTAATCCTAACTCCTTTACTTTCCAGAATATCATATTCCAAGCCCTCTGATTCTTTAATATAGAAGTTGCTAAATCTTGTGTTATCCTCACTGTGGCTCCATGATACTTGAATTGTTTCTTTCTGGCTGCTTGCAATATTTTCTCCTTGACCTGGGAGCTCTGGAATTCAGCTATAATATTCCTGGAAGTTTTAATTTTGGGATCTCTTTCAGGAGGTGATCAGTAGATTCTTTCAATTTCTATTTTACCCTCTGGTTCTAGAACATCAGAGCAGTTATCTTTGATAATTTCTTAAAAGATGATATTTAGGCTTTTTTTTTATCATGGCTTGCAGGTAGTTCAATAATTTTTAAATTATCTCTCTTGGATCTATTTTCCTCATCAGTTGTTTTTCTAATGAGATATTTCATATTGTCTTCTATTTTTTTCATTCTTTTGGTTTTGTTTTATAATTTCTTGATTTCTCATAAAGTCATTAGCTTCCATTTGCTCAATTCTAATTTTTAAGAAATTATTTTTTTTCAGTGAGCTTTTGTACCCCCTTTTCCATTTGGCTGATTCTACTTTTTAAAGAATTTTTTTTTCTTCAGTGAATATTTGTGCCTCTTTTTCCATTTGGCCAATTCTGCTTTTCAAAACATTCTTCTCCTAATTGGCTTTTTGGACCACTTTCACCATTTGGCCTAGTCTGTTTTTTAAGGTGTTATTTTCTTCAGTACTTTTTGTGTCTCCTTTATAAAGCTATTGGCTCTTTTTTCATGCTTTTCTTGTATCACTCTCATTTCTCTTCCCAATTTTCTTCTACCTCTCTTACTTGATTTCCAAAATTGTTTTTGAGTTCTTCCATGGCCTGAGACCAATTCATATTTTTCTTGGAGGCTTTGGATGTTGGAGCTTTGACTGTGTTGTCTTCTTCTGAGTGTGTGTTCTGATCTTCTTCATCACCATAGTAACTTTCTATGGTCAGATATTTTTCTGTTGTTTGCTCATTTTTTCCAGTCTATTTCTTGACTTTTAACTCTTTGCTAAAGTGGGGCTCTGCTTCCAGGGAGGAGGGCACACTGTCCCAAGTTTCAAGAGTTTTGTGCAGCTGTTTTTAGAGATACTTCTAGGGACCTGTAAGTTTTCAGTTCTTTCAAGGTGGTATGATCTAAGGAGAGGTTTGTTTACTCCTTTTCTGGCCTGTGCTCCGGTCTGTGAGTGACCGCAAGCATTCCTTTTTGTGCTGGAACCGTGACAAGGATCCCTGCTCCACTATGACCACAAGCTCTAGTGTGCTAGTGTTCTTCCTCTCCCTGGGACTGACACCCAGGATGGTGACCCAGATCTGAGTATATAGGCAAAGCAACAGAGTCCTGCCCCCAGAGCTAGCAAAGAGACCCCTGTAATCTCCTTCTGATCAGTTATTCAACCCCTTTACCGTCTATGGGCTGAGAACTCCAGAAGCGGCTGCTGCTGCTGCTGCTAATTCAATGGCTCCCAAGGCTGTTCCTGGTTTGCTGGGGCCTAGTCTGCACAGGCATGGCCTGCACCGGATTACACTCCTTGCTCAGCCTGGCACAACAGATCTTTTCTGCAGACCTTCTAAGTTGTCTTTGGGTACAAAGTCATTTCACCCCATCCTTTTGTGGGTTCTGCTGCTCCAGGAATTGTTTTATGGCATTATTTAAAGGTTTTTGGAGGTTTTGAGGGGAGAGCTCAGGTGAGTCACTGCCCTTTCTCTACGACCTTGGCTCTGCCTCCAATCGATTTTAAGGATAAAGAAAACTAACTTTGAATCCAATTAAGTGAAATGCCATGTTAAAAAAAGCAAAGAATTCTATTCTTATTAATGGGTCTGTATTATTTTTTTAGTGCACTCTATTATTAATGTGGTGATTGTTATTTTTTTTTAATTTCCTCAATAAAAATTTAGGGAAATGTTTTCTCTCTTGTTAGATAAATATCTACATAATATCCTCAATTTTACATCTTGGCCCACAAAGTCCAAAATCTTTACTCTCTGGCTCTTTACAGAAGAGGTTTGCCAACCCCTGGCCTAGAACAGAGAGCTCAAGGGAGTGCCCAAGGTCACACAGCCAGTATATGTCAGAGAGGGAACTTGAACCCTGGTCTCCCTCACTCCAAGGACAGCTGTCCAGCCACCAGTCCACACTTTCTTTCAGCTGCAGAAAAGGGCAAAATGTAATATGAATTAACTAGCTAGCAGAGCCAAATGAAAGATTCTCAAGGGAATATGTTCCCCTAGGCCAAAGAAAGAAAACACCTTAAAGATTGCCCCAGGCCTTACGACCAAGCATCTGATGAAACCTCTCTATCTGCCAAGCCCTATGCCATGAAGGACTTGGGAAACAATACTCCCATCTTTCCAACAAAACCATGAGGGCTGGTTCCTGTTGAACTTCAGCCTTCCCAGTCACAAATTGTTTAGACATCTTATTTTTCCATCTCAAATGATATGAAGATGACATAGGCAATCAAGACTGACTCTTGGAATTATTCTGGATATTAAACAGGTTGAAAACCACCCCTTGGGTCAATTAGGATCACTCTTTAATCCTGCCTGCTTTGTAAAGTACACTGTATTAAGACCACATTTTCTTCAGTCACCGTAGAAGAAAATCATACAATGCCACCAAGGGAGGGGCTCAGGCTTCTCCAAGCAGGAATTTTTCTTCTAAGCACTGAAGGCCCTGTCCCGGAGCTGCTTTCTTACATTTGCTGAGGAAGAAATATTGGTACCAAAGCTATGTGTAGCCTCTGCCCAGTACCCTGGGCCAAACTAAATATGGTAGCGTGTTGAGAGCCCCGATTTGGGAATCAGAGGGCCACCGTTCAAATCTTGGTTTTGCTCTTTTTCTTTTTTGATTGACATTTATATAGCACTTTAAATTCATTATCACTCATTTGAGGTTTACAACAGTCTTATAAGATCAGCCCTAAAGGTATTATTATTCCCATTTTATAGCTAAGGAAACTGAGGCTCAGAAAGGTTCAGTGAATTATCTATGCTCTCTCAGCTAGTAAATACCAAAGGTGTGATCTGAAGTTAAGCCTTCCTGACT
Source organism: Vombatus ursinus (assembly GCF_900497805.2). NCBI lineage: Eukaryota > Metazoa > Chordata > Mammalia > Diprotodontia > Vombatidae > Vombatus > Vombatus ursinus. The sequence goes on from NW_020940358.1 coordinate 16,469,147, forward strand.
CCAGGTACAGCACTTTGTCCATTATTCATTGGAACTTGGGCAAGTCACTTCCTTTCCCTGGGCCTCAGTTTCTGTCACTGTAAAATAAAGGAGTTGGAACAGATAAGCTCTAAATTTTATGCTTCTATGATTCCATGATTCCAGTTGTCCGGCCAAAACTTTCTTAAGAGAGGAAAAGTTAGGGGAGGGGATAGGCTTCTAGGAACTAAGGACCTTATGTGTGAGGGGGAAATGCTAGTGTTGGAAGATAGATGATAGAAGTCAAGTTGTTGAAACAATTAAATTCAATTTGATTAGATATTGAATATTCACTGTGAGTCCAGTCCTGCTAAGCACTGTGAAGAATAGAAAATAAATTTGTAAAAAAAGAATAGAAAAGAAATATGAAATGGTCCCAGTTTACAAGTAGCTCATACTGTTTTATTTTTTGTAGAAAGATGGGGTTTTTGCTGTCTAAGATATGTCACCTAAGCAATGAGCCTTTGCTATGTAATAAAGACAAGAATATGGGCTAGGTTAGTAGGATGTTGTGACCTTGCCTCCTTAGTTTATATTTTGCTCTGATTCAAATTCATGAATGCTAAACCAGAGAGGATCTTGGGAGAATTTAACCCTGTTAGATATTTATTTGTAACAGAAGACTTTGATCTTCTGCCCAGGAATAGGAGTTGAAAAGACCAAATCTTAACCGGTGGATAATCTGCTTGGCTTTTGTCAACTGGGTGTGGTGGCTATGACTAAAGAGCTTGTATCCTGTCCATAGCAGGGAGATATTATTAGTCATTATACCTTGGAATACTGGAGCAGAAATGACTTGGGTGGTCTTGGAGCAAGGAGCCCAGAAGACAGTAGCCTTCTGACAGTAAGAAGCAATCTACAGCAGAGACTATGAACCCAGTAGCTACAAAAACAATACTCAGCTTAGGCCAGTAGGGGAGTATGCTCAATGAGCCCCATGATCACGTCACCAGAAAACATCAATGGCCCTCTAGCACTGGAGATATGAGTTGCCCTTCTACATTTACTCCCCATGTGTATGCCATTCATGCATGATTCCTATGTGTTCTCACTCTCCTCACTGGGGGGTCCATATTCTGTCCTAGGTTTATAGAGGAAAAAAATGCCCAAAAGTTAAGGAGCATTTATTAAGTGCTTACTATGTGCCAGATACTGTTTAGCACAGGGGATACCAATACAAGCAAAATCATAATAATCCCTGCCCTCAAGCAGCTTATATTTTAATGGGAAAAGACAATACATAAAAGTGGAACTGAAAAGGGGTGAGGGGAGGCATGGTGTCTAAATCTGGAGAATCAAGGATGGCTAGTCTGGGGCCCTTTTCCAAAATAGAGGTTCTGGGAAGAAGTCATCAGTGAGAGAAGGGGTCCATAGTAGCAAAGTCAGGAAGCAGCTGAGGCATGGCAGCTAAGTCAGGAGAATCAGGGATGGTTGATCTGAGGTCCTTCTTTCCAAATTTTGAAATTAGTTAACATGCTATTTTAGTAAATGTCCTTGATTTAAACTAATTGTGACATTTTGCTAACTAATGGAAACACATCTGTAAGGGTTCATGAGCTATTATTTTGAGAAAATGAACTAAGTACTTTGAACCTAGGGTAGCTATTTTAGAGTCTCCACATGTGAAAGAAGGTGCCCCAGGTACTACAAATATTGCTGCTTGTCTTACCTATATTTGTCTTGCTTTCCCAAGAAGATTACATGATTTAATGTCTAAATATATAAGAAGGAGCATAGAAAGAACTCTAGGCTGAGAGTCAGGAAACGTGCTTTAGCAGCCTAGCCCACATCCTTACTTGCTATGTAACTTTGGGACAGTCCTTTCCCTCTCAGAACCTCCCTTTCATCATCTGTAAAATGGGGATAATAATACTTATACTACCTACCACAATGGGTTGTGGTAAGCATAATGGAAATGTAAGTTTTTGCTTGTAGATGGACAATAACTGCTATAGTTCATCAAAAGGAGAGATTAATGTAGATTGGAACAGTCCAGGACAGCTCTCTGAAGCTGGTGAGACTTGAACTGCTTTTAAAGGATTAGATCAGACAGTTAAAGATAGGAAGGGTGTGATAGTGAAGGGTGGGCCAGCATGAGTAAAGACAGGAAGACAAGAAAAAGCATGAACTATCTAGAGGACACTGAAGAGACCATCCTATCCAAAGCAAAGATACATGTTAAATGGATGATAATCTTGGGGTGGGAGTGGGGTGTGAGGGAGGAGAATTGTCTCAGCAATAAAGCATGAAATCTTAAAATTGGATGTTAAAGGTCATTAGGAATTAAGCCGTAAAAGTCATTAGTGTGGGCAGTAAAAAAAAAAAAAAAAGTCAGTCAATAAACATTTGTTAAGCACCTACTAAGTGCCAGGCATTGTGCTAAGCACTAGGGATGTAAAGATGAAAAGGATAGTTCCTGCCCTGAAAGAGTTTATTATCTAATGGTGTAAAATAACACACAAAAAGGCTCTGGAAAAAGAGGGGGAAGGTATTCACATGACAGAGAAGTCCAAAGGAGTGCAGCCAGGTGGGAAATGAAGAGATAGCTGGCCTGGGTGCACTCCTCAAATGAAAGTTCTGAGAAGAGCTGCTGCCCCTTGATCAGAGGGGCCTCAGAGGCAGAGGACACTGAAGGGGTGTCAGTTCCAGGGCTAATGTGATCTTGCAGGAAAAAGAGCTTCCTGGGACATGATGGGGCAATCAGAGGTCTATAGCTGGTTGAGAAATGAAGAAAATGTAGGATTTGAAGACCTAGGACTACCATTTACCGCCTACCTTCAGGAAAGTCATTTAAGCTATCTGAGCCTCACCTTCCTTCCTTATAAAATTAAGGTGTTGATCCTTAGCCTCACAGGAGAGATAAAGAAATATGTAACTCTCCTTTATTTGGAGAGGAGGAAAACTAGAGGGTAGATGGCATTTGCTCTCAGCTGATGTCATTTGGTTGGTTGTTTTTGCTGCATTTCTTTGTTACAAAGGAAGACTCACTTAAGGTGGGTGAAGATAGTGGTATAGCTAGAAATGACTAGGATGTCTAAAAAAAAAGGCATCAATTTCATGTTTTAAAATAAATCAATGAAAAAAGGAGGCTGGCCTGGCCCTAGATGATCTTTAAGGTCCCTGCCAGGTCCAGCTTTATAGCTATGGGAACCCTGAGTCAAAACATGAACCTGCTGTGTGATATCCCCAAATGGCTCCCCAACATCCACTCAAACCCTTTGGGGGAAAATTAGAAGTCTATTTATCATGATAATTTGGGAAAGAAGGACTAGATGGTGGCAATGGAAGCAGAATAGAACTGAAATTGTTGATTAGTTTAGGATCTTCCTTGAAAAAACAAATTTACACACACACACACACACACACACACACACACACACACCAGCTTTTTTCCCTTTGCCTAGTTAGGTAAGCAGAGCCATAATTAATTGTTTGCTTTAGATATGGAATAAAAAGGAGTTGGAGAAGAAAGGTAGGGTGGTGACAGAAAGGACAGGCTGGGTGGGGGACAGGGAACCTGGAGAATGAGAAGGAGGAGGATGTACACAGAAAAGAGCTTAAACATAGATGCAAGTTATGACTTGGAAAGAGAGCAATCTATCCTCCAGAAAGTTTGGAGCAACGGACTGTGATACAAGGTTTGGGGTCTTCCTTCATCACAGGGAGAAAATGTCGTTCCCTGGATGTCAGTGCCCTGGGACAAAGCCCCAGTTGCCCCATTCTAGTTCCAGTTCTACCGTGAGCTACAACAAAAGAAGGCTTAGCAGTCTGGCCACCCCCTTAATGAGCAGGGCTTTACTTGACAAAGAGCAAAATAAGCACCAGTCAACCTTTTTGAAAAGCAACCCACCAGATACAGTGATGGGAACCTAGCTGTCCAGCTTCCTAAGAATAGAGGAAAGGGGAAGATGAGGATGCATCATATGAGGAAGAAGAAAAATGCCTTCATAGCTCACTCAGAGATAGCCTCATTTGGAACCTCCTCTATCTGATGGGTGTTTGATTTGCTAAGTCGGTCACACAGTAATCCCTGCATGTGTGTGCATAAGCATGTGTGAGCATGCATGTGCTGAGGGACTGTCATCCAAAGAGGTTATAGGGGAACCAAACAATCTGTCCCGGAATCCAGATGGATAGCTGTGCCCAGCTCTGCCTCTTGTTCATCTTCAGAAGGGGTGAGGGAGGTCTTGGTGATGAAAATAATAGCAGAAAGATCAGCCAGTGTGTGTTTTTCTGCCTTTCAAAGCTTACATGTCTACTATCTCATTTAATAAATAATATCTGACACTCATATATCATTCTAAGGTTAGGAAGCACTTTTCTCGCATTGACTCATCTGAGCCAAATAACAACCCTGTGAAGTATCATACTGTTATCTTCATCCCCATTTCATAGGTGAGAAAAATGAGGCTCATCACAGTTGAGTGACCTGCTCAAAATTGCACAGATAGTAAATGTCTGAGGCGATTCAGTCAGTCAATAAACGTTTATTTATTGCCTACTATTTTCCAGGCTCTGTGCTAAGCTTGAGATTCTAACTCAAGTCTTCCTGACACCAAGTCTAACATTCTGGATACTGTATTCCCTGGCCTCCTCAACTCAAGTTAGTTGGGCTTCCAGTTAACTAAGAATTTCCTATGTTGATGGATCAATTCTGTGATGTCTCAGAAGCCTATGGATGTCCTCTCCTAAGCTGATCTGGGTCAACATGGTCTGCTCAGCTAATTTTGTGAAATATCCTCTATAGCTCAGGTCCCAAACATGTTTTTGTGATGAGAAGGATGGAGACAACGTAAAGGAATGTGAATTCTCCCCAAGTCAGTGAAGCAAATAGAAAACAGGACTGATTGACCACCATACCACTCAGAGCCAACTAACTGAGCCCAGAGTCAGCCCAGAGGTCAGTCAGAACATAGGCCAGGGTGTCAGATGAAGCCACTTAAAAAGGGATCTTGGGCCCTGGGGCATCAGGAGTTGGCTGCTGCCGAGGTCATTTGGCAGAAGGCCCTGGGGTCAGTGCCAGCCGTGGAGCTGAGCAGCCTGACAAATGGAGCGACCCACCTCCTGAAAAAGAAAAAAGCAGGTGATCAGGCAGTTTTACTATATGTGGGAGCCAGTCATCAAGCATTATATGAAGGGTTCATTGACTGTATGTAAAGAAAACCACCCTCAAACACTTTCTAGCAGTGTGATCCTAGGCAAGATATTTAACCTCTGCCTGCCTCAGTTTCCTCAACTGTAAAATGTGGAAGATAACAGCATCTATCTCTCAGGGTTGTTGTAAGCATCAAATCAGATATTTGTAAAGGACTTAGCACAGTGCCTGGTACATAGTAGGTGCTTAATAAATATTTATTCCATCCCCTACCCTTCCTTTCCCCACATGATTCTAGGGAGAGGAATACAAAGGAAGTTTCAAATGCTTAGACCAAACTATATATCTCTCTACTCCTGGACTAAATCCTATTTTGTCTTAGAAGCCTTCCTTGAATGCTCTCCCCTACACTTTAAATATTAGAGTCTCAGAAAGTCTAGGTGAGGAGATTCATCTTCCAAACATAAGACATCAGTTAACAGCTGAGTGTTAAAATGTATAGTGCTGAATATAAGGTCCTTGACGGCAGCAACATTTCTTAAATGGTTCTTACATTCTCCATAGTGGAAGATGTAAATAGCTACCACTATACCAGAAGGCCTCCATACCCTCACTAGTGAAGGAGCAGAAAAGGAGTCATTAGCTATTATGTAAAGAAAAGCCCAAGGTAGGACCCAACTTAAGAAGAATGTAAGGAAGAATTTTGGGGGTCTAGACATACTGTATCACTAAGCCTAAAATTTTATTGGGGATTGATTATTTGATGGAAGATCAAGTTCACATGTTTTTATGAAAACAGACCATAAAGGGCATACCTAATAAGAAAGCAGTCATTCTCCCATAATACTTTGGACCCTAGATGCAGGAACTGATAGTGGCCTGAGAGGAAAGGACTCACTTTCCTATAAAACCATGGTGCCATGGTACAGGTACTGAATAGAAGAGATCAGGAGCTGCTGGGAGAATGGAGGTAAGTCATAAAGATGGCAAAGGGTGTCCAGGAGTCATAGCACCCATAATGAAGAGGATACCCACAGAAGCAATGGACAGAGTATTGACTACGAGGTCAATGCTAAAAATTTCCTGAGTCAAACAGAACATTGATGTGTTGGGACAGCTTATCTAGGTGGTGCTAAATTGTGTTGTACATGTACGTAAGGCTTACAGGCCTGGAACCGAGGCAGATTACCTTAATCCCAACTTCAATCATGCTCCAAGTTGTTATTTTGTTTATTGAAGGACAGAGACTGACTCTTCCAGGAAGGGAGGAGGAAAATAGCCCTATTTGATATAGTTAACTGAGTTAACTGAGGCTTAGAGAAAAGTCCTATTTCTTAGGACTAAGAAAAGTCCTTATAGACATTGCAATAAATATAATTTATGTTTGTGTTTATTGGGAACATTAGTTATTTGCCAGTGAACTAATATCTTGAAAAGGAAATGAATTCAGGTGATCCCAGAGACAGAGATTTCTGAATTGGGGCAAACACATGTTTATATTTAATACAGAAAAGTTCCCTAAGATTGAACCAAGTACAACTACCAAAAGGAAAGGGATCTGGGAGCCCCACTTGGCTCTCAAGTTACAAATACACTTCAATACTGAATACATATGGGATTATTCAAAATATAGTTGAGATAAATCCTCAAGGAATTAATTTTCTAAAAAAAAATTAATCGTATCTCGTTTCTTTTCTCCTCAATGTGGGGTCCTTTATGGTCCCTGGAACCAGACCCATCTTGAAGAAATCTTATGCCTGTGCAAGAGAAGAAACCTTAATAATTCTCAAAATCTGTCCATCGTTTATAGTACTAATCCCTCAGAGTATATGGACTATGGTCAGACACTTTTGATTTCTACCTCCACATTTCCTTCTCTGACCTCTGACTGAAGCAAAGAAATTTCTACTTCTCTCTCTTCCTCCCCCAAGGTACCTCACACACCAGTAGGCCCCAGTTAGCCATAAAACCTGAAATGAGACATTTTCAACATTAGGTTGGGCTTACTGTCATCATTTCCATGAGTTAGATGAGAATCTGGTGATCAGAATCCCCTGAAAACCAATGCAGTGAGATGGGAGACTCTGAAAACAGAATGTTGTATACCTTACCTAAGGCAATCATTTTATAAATTGTTTCTACTTAGCTGTTTTGCTTTTATATAAGAGTATGTTCATTTCAGTAGAGAAAGGAGAGTATTTCCAAAAATAAGCATGATATATAAATAAAAGGCATCAATAAAACTTGTTGTTGTTGTTGTTTTTTAACCAACTTGTTGAGCGTGTCCTATTTACCCAGCACTGTGTTGGGACCTATGTAGGATTAGGACACAGAAGAAGTACATATAAAGCATGACAGAAAGAGTATAGAGTCTAGGGCATAGAGCCTCTGGTCCCCCATTTTGGGTCAAAATGATAAAGAGATTTGTACAAGCTCACAGAGGTAGCAGGTAACAGTGGGGATTGGAACCTTAATCCTCCAAACCCAGTGTTCTTCATGGATGCTACAGGGAGACTCAATCGCTTTTGAATTGTGTCATGGGCCTAAGTGCTAACCCAGACAACTTTGACTTGATGTACAATCGGAACTCTGAGAATGGAGGGTTCAATATAGGCTGGAATAGACACAAAAGTCTTCGTGGAGAAGATAGGGACTTGAAATGAGACCTCAAGCTCTATCTACAGTCAAGCTCAGGGATCTAGGCTGACACCTTTGCTCAATGAGCCTGATCCATTCCTACAGACTTCACCAACAGAACCAGGATTCTTCTCAGGGTCCCAACTTTCCCCATAGGGACAAGGGAGCAGCAGATTTTTCTGAAAGGGCTCAGAGGCATCTCTAGTTATTGAATCGGGTGGGCAGAGGAAGGAGTAAAGGCATTCCAGGATAGAACAGCATAAGTAAAGAAGCAGGCAGGAATGAGACCTTGCAGGAAAAGGTGTAAAGGACAAAGCTGGAACGAAGGGTACATTTCTGGGAGTAGCGAGGAATAAGACAGGACAGGGAGATTGAGTCCAGACTGAGTACAACCTGGAAACTAGCCCAAGGAGTTTGGCACCTGTATCCCTTTAAAAATGAATTTGAGCTGAGTTTCTCCCTTCCTTGCTCCAGGTTTTTGCTTCTGAAAAAGGTGGCCTTGGAAGCAAGACCAGTGCCCCAGATTGGTATTTTTTTTGATTGACAGAGAAAGTCACTTTGTCCGGGTTCTGGTTTCAATCTCAATGTGCAAGTGTTTGTAGTGCTTATGAAAGCTCAGAACAGGTCTTTTGCAGTCAAAAGGTTTAAACTCTGGGATTTAGAGAGGCAAAGCAGTGGTTAAAGAGGAAATGTCAGTGGGCAAGAAGGAAATGTCTTATTAGTAACAGTATCCCCTGCCTCTGCCTTTATAGGGAATTTTCTAAGAGTTTTTCAAGAGTTACCATATTCATTTCAGTCTGCACACTCGTTGGCAGTGTGCCTCCCAGGATGGAGTAGCTGAGAGCTTGCTCATAGCAATTTTTAAGTTGTGTGAGTCAATTAAAAATGGAGTTGTACCTTCTAAACCAATTCATGTTTCAAATAGACTAAGCAAGCTCTTTAGGCTTCTGACTTGAAGGCCCAGAAAAAGAAGGAGCTTATGCATTTCGTATTTAAACAGTTCAGCATTCTCCTGTGTTAATGAATCCTGCAGAATAGGACCAAGTGCCCATCTGTGAAATCATCTTAGATTCTCCCTAGGACACCTACCTTAGGTCCATGGCAGAGTACTACCTTGGAGGGGAAACTTCTTTCTACTTTTATACATATACATTATTTATCATAACTATCCATGTCTTAAAGGATTTAGAACTAAAATGAAGGACACTCAGTCCAACCTCCTTATTTTACAGAGAAGAAAACTGAAGCTCAGAAAAGGGGAATGACTTGCCCAAAGTTACACAGAGGATCTGGGTTTTGAACCCAGGTTGTCTAACTCCAGATCAAGTGCATATTACCTATGTTGTTGTTGTTGCTGTTGAGTCATTTAGTAGTGTCTGACTCTTCTTTGGGGTTTTCTTGGCTGAGACATTGGAGTGGTTTTGCCATTTCCTTCTGCAGTTCATTTTACAGATGAGGAAACTGAGACAAAGACGATTAAGTAACTTGCCAGGGTCAGACAGCTAGTAAGTATCTGAGGCCAGATTTGAACCCAGGTAGTTGAATCTTCCTGATATCAAGCCCAGAACTCTAACCACTGTTGTACCTAGCTGCCCCATATTCCACTATACTACATATTATTCTTGTCCCTTCATTAGACTGTAATGCAGAGATTATGTGAGGGAGGGAATTGTGATAAAACTTTGTCAAGACTTTGCGTATCCCCTGGAGTCTAGCACACCGTTCTACACATCACCAATCAATCAATAAACATTTCTTAAGCTTTTGATATGTGCAAGGCATAAGCACTGGAAATGCAAAAACAAAAATGAAACAGTTCTTACCCTCAAAGAGCTTACATTTTATTAGGAGAAACTTCATGTCTGCACATAAATATATATGAAATAAATAAAAGATTCATAATAAATGTGTGTCAAATGACTGAATGACTGAAAAAATGAAGTATTGGGGGCACTTTGATAACCAAATACCTTCAGTAGGACCTAAGATAACTTTAAGCTGAATTCTGTAACATCATTACAATATCAATTGTGAATTCTGTATATATCATAAGAAGGTAGAGTTTCCAGGACAACTATGGTGTGGCTTATCTAGCACACAACTCTCCTAGCAAGCCAGTTTACAGCATTCTCTTCCATTTTAATAAGGCCCAAAAGTCTATACTTGGGGAATATTAAACCCTAGGGGCATCAGGACCATCACCGTTGTTAGACCTCTTTGTGTCTTCAGTGTCTTAGCAAAGTACCTGGCATGTCCTAGGTGCCAAGGGAATAGGTTACCATGGGAATGGTAACATTTTGACACCACACAGTTTGTCAGTTACACAGATAGGACTGATACATAGATCAATTCTTCAAAAGTTCTATGACTCATCAATATGGGTCCTCCCCTCAATGCTGAGTATAGACCATTTCATGGGTTGCCGATGTCCAATACATAGCCAGCCTTCTGGTGATGAGTCTCTCCTCACTTAGCTAAGTTAGTAGAGAACTCATGGGCACAAGTTCTTGGCTGCTCCAACCTGAGAGGCACACTTCCAGCGGGTGTGCATACTGAGATGAATATAAGAACTCTTTTTTTTAAATATGATAACTCTTGAAAAGCTCTTAGAAATCCCTACAAAGGCAGAGACAGAGGATACTGTTACTAATAAGATATTTCCTTCTTGCCCAGGGACAACAGATGTTGTCTAACAACAGACGCATCCTTGACCTATACTTGAAAGTCTTTCCAACTTCAAGGAACCTACCAGTTGTTTGTGCTCCAATACCATATGTTCCAATAGCCTTCAACGAACTAGGGTCACTTCTATTATATGGTACAGTGGAAACAGCACTGACTTTGGTATCAAAGGACCTTTATTTATATCCTACCTGATTCTTAATACCTGTGTGACCTCGGGCAAGTCACTTAATCTTCTTGGTACTCAGTTTCCTCATCTGTAAATCAAGATTGTTAGCATAGATAATCTCTAAGGTTTTCCCACGGGCCAGGCAAGTGTTCTACTTGAAGCAATCAGGCATCCTGAGGGAGAAAAAGGAGATAACATATGCCAGGCAAATCAAACTACTCCCACCACCTTCACCATCATAAACTTTTGTGGAGATGCGACCTGACACCTGCCTCCTCAGCAGCCATAGCTACTGAAGACCTGGAGAAGAAAGTTCTCACCACCAAAGTGCTGGGCTCTGTCAAATGATTCAATATGAGAAATGGATGTGATTTTATCTATGGAAATAACATTAAAGAATATCCATTACCATCCATTTTGCCACTTCACCATCAGTGCCATAGGACCTTTGCATCTGACTTGCAGCTGAAACCTCCTATAAAATTTGTCTCACTCTATTAGAATGTGAGCTCTCTGAGAGCAAGGACTGTCTTACCTTTCTAATTGTATATCCAGCACTTGGCACCATTCTTTGCAAATCATAAGCACTTCACAAATTTTGGGGGGGGGGGGCTAGGCAATCAGGGTTAAGTGACTTACCCAGGGTCACACCACTAGGAAGTGTCAAGTGTTTGAGGTCAGATTTGAACTCAGGTCCTCCTGACTCCAGGGCTGGTGTTCTATCCACTACGCCACCTATCTGCTCCAATTTTTTTTTTCTTTCATTCACTCATTAAGTCTAGCTCTAGAGCCATGATCCATGAGATTAAGATTTGAATGGCAAGCCAACTTTATTTTATATTACTCCCCTCCATGAACTTTAAATACAGACTCTGTCATCCAGATGTACCCTACACTTTCCTACCTCCACACTGGCTGCTCAGTGTTCCCTAAGTATCAAATGTCCTCTCTTCCCCTCTGCATATCAGATTGCCATCAGTCCTTTAAGTGAAATTTAAATGTCCCCTCCTCCAGAAAACCTTCCCTGATTCCTACACACATTCACATACATACCAATCTCTCCTCCTCTTTAGAGCTCACTCAAATTCACTTACCACATAACTGTGTGTTATAGCTAACTTTCTACTTCATTCTATTTATATATTTACTATAGAATATTCTATTTCGATAACAGCAAGGACCTTGCTTTCTCCAGACTTTAAATCTCCCTCAGTACATGCATAAAGTACTGTGCACAAAGTAGGCACTTGTGTTTGTTGAATGAATGTATGGATACTTAATAGATTGAACTGAATAAAATTGGTCCTTGTCTTTGGCCCTTAGTTACTTCACAGGATAAAATGAAGACGGATTAGCCTCAATGCCTAGAGGTCTTTTCCCACTCAGAATCAAAGAATCAGAAAATGTCAAGGTTCAGGGTCATACTCACCCACAAGGTTTTTCCACAAACAATTCCCAGATCCCAATCTGAATTTTATAAACATCAACCCAGTGATCTACCAAATACCATTCTCAGTCACACTGAGAGACCAGCATCTTTTTTTTTTTTGCCAAATGACCAAGTAGCTTAATATGTTAGAGAAGGTGGTGGTATAAGAAAAAAGAGTAAAAATGGCAAAGTGACAAAACCAGAGTAACCTTACAGCTGAACTTGGGTTGAAGCAGTGAGGTAAAGAAAATAAATTTCTCCCAGGTCAAAAGAGGCAGAAACTCCCACATGAAGACAAAGGACACTTTAATCACTGTGTTCTGACTTCATTTATCTGGACAAAGAAACACTTTTCTGCCTTGTCCAGAGTGTGAGCTGAAACAGATCTTAGAGATCCTACAGTCCAATATCCTCATTTTACAGATGAGGAAACTGAGCCCAGAGAGGAAATGACTTATCCAAGGTCACACAGGCAGTAAATACAGTAGCAGACTGGAACTAGACTGTCCCACCTTTCCAGTCTTCTCTCAAAACTTGAAAACAAGACTCCTTGCACCACATTCCATTTGGGGTTAGAGTGAGGGAAAATCTATTTTAAAAGCAGATAAGTCATTCTATGGGCATTCTTAAGGCCCATCCCCAACTATATATCCCCACTGGTCACCTGCCAAGTTTGAGCCACTTAATAATTCACATTCCCCTTCTCTTTCTACCCCATTCTCACCATCAAGAAACAGAACAACCTTACAATATTGTTGTGGGAAATGTTCCCTTAATTATTCTCCTCACTTCTTCCAATTCCATCTCCCTAATGGCTATTGGGGAAATTTGCTAATGACAAATTAGGAACTGATAGAAGAGCTTGGTTTCTGTGGTAAGTATCCCCATGGTGGTCTAGGGCTCCATAAACATAATAATAATTTATATAGTTTTTTATTATTTACAAATTACAGATATTATTTTTATCCTTGCAATAACCCTGGGAGGTAAGTGCTATCATTATCCCCATTTTACAGATGAGGAAACTGAGGTGGCTGAGGTTAAGTGACTTGCCCAAGCTCACACTCAGAGAGTAAATGTCAGAGGTCACATTTGAATTCAAGTATTCCTGATTTCAAGTCTTGCACTTCACCACTCTGCTGTCTAAAGGCAGAAGTTTTATGACTAACAAAAATAAGAATAATAGCTTATATTTATTTAGTCAATGTAAATTCTGGAGCACCTCTATCTTAATCCATAATCCCACTGTTGAGTAGGGTCTCCAGAGCTTGGCTACATATAGGGATGCCCCTAGAGGACAAGGACATTTCTGTAACACCATTGTCTTCAGCCACTACCAAAGTGCTTCCCCCAAAGACTACTAGGTGAGAATAATTTGGACTAAAATTATTACTCTGTCTATATCTTTTGACCAAGTGATATTAATTCTAGTTCTAAACCACCAAAGACATCAAACAAAGAGGAAAAGAACCCACGTGTATAAAAATATCTGTAGAGTTATTTTTGTAGTAGCAAAAAATTAGAAACTAAAGGTATGTCCATCTATTGAAGAATGGTAGAACAAGCAATGGTATATGAATGTAACAGAATACCATTGTACTGTAAGAAATGATCAAGGGCATGGTTTCAGAGTTAACTTGGGAAAACTTGTGTGAACTTATGCAGAATGAACTGAGCAGAGCTGGGAGAACTTTTTAAGATTGAATTTTATTTTATTTTCAGGTCCAAATTATCTCCCTCCTACTCCCCCTCTCCCCTATTAAGAAAGCAAGAAAATCAAAACCTATTATTAAGTAAAACAAATTCCCATATTGGTAATGTTCTCCTACACACACACACACACACACACACACACACACACACACACACACACGCACACTAAGTCCATCACCTCTCTATCTGGAGGTGAATAGAATGTTCCATCATGAGCAGAACAATTTATACAATAACAACAACATCATAAAGACAAACAACTCTGAAAGAGTTGGGAATGCTGATCAATGCAATGGCCAACCATGATTCCAGAGGAATTATAATGAAACTTCCTCCTGCTACCCACCTCCTAACAGGGAGGTGATAAACTCAGCATGGAGATTGAGGCTTTTTTTTTTCACATGCCAATGGGAGAATTTATTTTGCTTGACGATACATTTTTGTGAAGGTATCTTCTTTCTTACTTAGTTGGGGATGGTAGGAGGAAGAGAAGGCAAATTTTTATTAATTGAAAAAAATAATCTAAAAAACTCAAGCCAAATAAATTAGGAAAGGCATTTCCTAAGGTAACAAAATAAGAACAGTTTGTATAATACATCCCCTCAGAATTCTATGACACACTCCCCCTCAAGTGCTCACAGAGTCCCAGGGAAAGTAGGCTCAAACATAGAGAGTACATGCATGTGGCAAAGAAGTAACTAACTCACAGCCTCTGGTTGCTATAAATCCTTTTCTCCCATTTGTGGGGTGCTCAGGAAGCCCCACTCAAGCATGGTGAATCTGCATCCATCTATCCTGGGATCCCAATGAAGATGTGGCCACTAGTTGATTTGATGACACTGCTTGGTAACTGATGGGAAGGTGGAAGTCACTACTATACAAGTGGTATGAGGCTAGAAGGCTGACGGAAGACGTAGAGGCCCCAAATCCTCTGGATGCTTCAAAGCAAGCAAGATTCTTCTCTTCATAGATTAGAAGAAGGAACCTGGCTGAGGCTGAGGCTGAAGCTGAGCCCCCATCCCTACCCCACCTCCTTCCCCCAGGGGATTTCTTCTCAGAGAGTTCATCTAGAACTTCTTGCTCATGTCAGTTTCTCAAATTCAATCCCTACTCAACTTGCTTGATAACCAAATTGGAAAAAGAGGCTAGAGTCAGATTGTGAAAGGTTTTAAATTCTAGAATATTTTATAATTTATCCTAGAGGCAGTGAGGAGCCAGCTGGTAAAGCTTCTTCAGCATGATGCTGGGATAAAAATGTACTTTATAAATATCAATTTATGTGGAGGATGGATTGGAGATTGTGGTTGTGTGGAGATCAATTATAAGATATGCAATAGTTTAGGTGAAAGATGATGAAGGCCTTCACTATGGTGGTTATGATGAGAGAAGGGGGCAGACGAGGGAGATGTTGTGGAGATAGAATCAGTAATATTTGGCAACTCAGTGTAAATGAGTGTGAAGAGTTAAGAATGACTCCTACTCCCACATGTACAAAGATATTCATAGCAGCTCTTTTTGTGGTGGCAAAGAATTGGAAATTGAGAGGATGCCCATCAGTTGGGGAATGGCTGAGCAAGTTGTGGTATATGAATGTAATGGAATACTATTGGGTCATAAGAAATGAGGAACAGGCTGACTTCAGAAAAACCTGGAAAGACTTGTATGGTCTGATGCTAAGTGAAGTGAGCAGAACCAAGAGAATGCTGTACAGAGTAACAGCCACGTTATACAATGACAAATATTGATAAACTTAACCTTTCCCAGCAATACAAGGATCTAAGACATCTCCAAAGGCCTCGTGATGGAAAATGCTATCCATATCCAAAGAAAGAACTATGGAATTTGAATGCAGATTGAAGCATACTGTTTGTTATTTTTTTTTCTCTTCTGTTGAGTTTTGTTTCCTCTTTCTGGTGATTCCTCCTATTGGTTCTAATTCTTTCTTACAACATCACTAAAGTTAAAATATGTTTAATAGGAATGTATATGTATAGCTATATCAGATTGGGTGCCATCTTGGGGAGGGTGGTAGGGAGGAAGGGGGAGAAAAATTTTAAACTCAAAAGCATATGGAAGTGATTGCTGATAAATCAAAATAAATTAATAAAAAAAATCTTTTAAAAGAATGACTCGTACTTTGTTGTCCAGGTCCAGCACTATTGGAAAAACAGTAGAACTTGGGAAGAGGGGTAGGCTTAGAGGAAAAGACAATGAGTTTGGCTTAGGATTTGTCCACTTGAGAGTCATCTGCATAGAGGTGATAATTAAAGCCATGGGAACTGATGAGATCACTAAGACAATCTGAGTGAGAAGCAGGTACAGGCCAATATGCCAGCACACAAGAAATGAAACAATGATGGACCTGAAAAGGATCATGGGAGGCAGGAAGAGAACCATGACAAAGTTGTGTCATGAAAACTCAGGGAGTCCAAAGTGTCCAGGAGAGACTAGTCAACAACAACAAAAAAAAAGGCCACAAAGGTTCATTAAGGATTCAGATTGAGAAAAATCCATTGGATTTAACAATAAAGAGATCCTTGATAACCTTAGAGCAACCACTTTCGGATAAAAGAGAAGCCAGATTACAAGGAGCTAAGAAATTAATGAGAAGTTAGAAAGCAGAAGCAAGAAAGGTAGACAACGTATTTCTAGTAGCCTGACTGTGAAAAAGGTTGAAAAGAGAAATGGGATGATACCTTAAGGCATGATAGGGCCAAGTGAAATTTTGTCAAGGATGGAAAGATCTAGGTATATTTGTGGGCATCAGGGAAGGAGGCAGTCCATAAAGAAAAACTGAAAATTAGGGAGAGATATTATAGTGTTCTGACCTCTTGAGTTTTTTTTTTTCTCTCTTTCCACACTAAAATACATTACAACAAAGTACTATTTACAGTAGTACATGTATTGGGTGAGAAAGAGACAGAGAATTTGCAATGAAGTGTATTTTCCTCCATTATAAAAAGTGGGGAGGAGAAAAGGGAATTTCCAAGAGCAAGCTCTGGAGGGAATCTGGAGATGATGAGATCAAGGGCAAAAAGAGAGGGATAAGTGTTGTCTAAAGAGGAGAGCCACCTTTTCCTCTGAGAATGAAGCAAAGGACGGGAGAGAGAGGGTTGATGCTGATGTGTTTTGAGAATAGAAAGAAGTTTAAAGTATTCAAAGTGCCTTGCCCATCATCATACCAGTAGTAAGCATCTGAGACTGGATTTGAACTCAAGTTTCCTGGGTCTATCCTGACTGCAAGGGTTAACACATAATCCTCGTTCTTAAACACTCAGCCTTCACAAATTCTCATCTGATATCTTATATAGTGGGTGCTGAGGAATACATTCCTTGGCTTGCTTAAAAGACTAAGGTTTAGCATCCTTTGCCTGGTATTCAAAGCCTTCCACAATCTGGCACCAGTCCATCACTCTTTCCATTTTTCTCATACGATCTCCACCCTTCACTCATGAACCCTCCATGTGGCTCCAGCCACACAGGGCTGCTCTCTGTCACCCAGACATTCCCTTTGCTCTTCTATCTTATTACCCTCCTTCAACCTATCCTCTGTGTCTAAAAAGTCTTCCACCCCATCTCTACCCATTGAATCCTTTCTCATTTTCTAATGCCCAGCTCTAGTGTTGCCTTTTTGCCATCCTATGATCCTCTAGGAAGTCTTCTGCAATGACCTCTCCCTGCACATCAGCCTTAGGTTAGCATACCTTCAATGTGTTTACCATGTTATATTACATAATATAGTTATCTGTGGGTTTCTTTTTTTATATTCCATTAACATTCTATGAGAGCAGGGAGTGTGAGACATTGAAACAAATAGTCTTTACACTCTTAGAATGTTTCATTTTATGTGCTCAGTGCTATGGATATTATGAGAAAGGATATTTCCCATCAAAGGCACTTTTCCATCTGACTCCCTTTCTTTCATCTCTTCTATCTCTCCTACCCCTGAGACCCTAGGTTCTGATAAGTGACTTTTACCCTATTTTGTCTGAAGCCGAGACACAATAGCACTTCCTAGTCATCTGCAAAACATGCCATAGGCTTAATACCCTCAGCCTTCCCTCCCAGATTTTCTCCCCTAGATTTGCAACTCTAACTCTCTTACATATATATTGTCTTTCCTTATTATAATAGAAGCTCCTTGAAGGCAGGAACTGTCTCAATTTTTTATTTGTGGCCCCAATGCTTGGCTCACATAAAGTGCTCAATTATTTTTTTTTCCTTCATGCATTTGTTAATTCATTCAATGAGTTAGGTCTGCCAGTGGGTGGCCCCCCTTGGCCATCTTCAAGGTTACTTACTCCAGTACTGATATTTATGCACACAAGGAGCTGTCCACTAAGCTCATTCTTTCACTAGGAAGGCTCATGTCCTGCACAAACATGTGCAAAGATTCGAAGAAGCTTCAGGGAGCAGAAACTGGTCCTAGAGTTGGACAAAAGTAATTGTAGTCAGGATTAGTTTTGTGTAACAGAAAACCTAAAGCAAACCACACCCTCTATTATATAGTAGGCACCAGTCTATCCTCTAGTTAGGTATTTGTGTGACTAATAATAATTCACAGAGCTCTTTAAGGCTTAAAAGACACTTTCTTCCCAACAACCTTTGAGGTAAGTAGTACAAGGAATATTTCATTCAAAACAAGTTTGTTTATTTTTTTTTTATGTCTACTGAATGGGGGCACTGTGCTAGGAGCTAAAAATACAAAAAAAAACCAAGTGTCCTTATCCTCCAAGAGCTTATATTCTTGGGGGTGGGGGATAGGAAACAATATGTACATTCAACGTATATACAAAGTAAATACAGTTACTGGAGAAAGGAAGCACTAACAAGAGGAAGGAAATGATGATCATCTCCACTTCACAGGTGAGGAAACTGAGGCTCAGGGAATTTAAATGACTTGTCCAAGGCCATATAAATGCAAATGTCAGAACCTAGATTCAATGCCAGATTTATACCACCCTATATGTCAGGATAGGAAAGTCATTCTCAGGGTGTGGCAACCTTCCTAAACCATCCAACACAAATTCCCAGGGTGCTTGGACAAACAGAAAAATGTCCAGGAGATCAGGACACAATCTCCTCCCAGGAAAATGAGAAAAAACAGATTAGTACAGGCACTACCAGGTTAATACCAATTTATTCTCTGGTGTGGGGTCTAACTTGGCCAATGAATGAATCAAAGGTATTACCTGAAAGCCTCGGTGCCAACCCTTATAATATAAACTTCTTGAACTTTCATTTTCGTTTTTGTATCCTTGTATCCCCATCAACCACCACAATGCCTGGCACACATGCCCTTAAAAAGTACATACAGAGGCAGCTGGGTGGTGTAATAGATGGAGCACTGGCCCTGAAGTCAGGAGGGACTGAGTTCAAATCTCACCTCAGACACTTGACACTAGCTGTGTGACCCTGAGCACATTTACCCCATTGCCTCAGCAAAAACAAAACAAAACAAAAAAAAAAAAGATGTACATACAAAGTAGAATGAGGTGGGGGTGGGGAACAGGGGAGCAGTTTGTTGATACACAAAGAGCTAAGAACATTTTCTATACCCTGCCAAAGGAAAAGTCTGACTAAATAGCTCTATCTAACCATATTCCTTACCAGTATCCACAATGTACTCCTAACATTGACCTTTCAGAAGAAGTCCTACAGTCATGGGATAGCCACACTCAAAATTACTGCTCTTAGGTTGGTTTTCAGTATGAGAAATCCTGAGACTTCGGAGTGAGAGAGATGAGAACTTGCCTGGAGATGGGATATGTCTCTGGGAAGTAGACACAGGAGAAAGCAAGATCAAGCGTAACTTTTAAATTGCCTTTTATCCTCCAGCACACTTTTTCTATGGCACCTTGGTGGCACAGTGAGTGGAGAACTGGGCCTAGAGTCAGGAAGACCTGAGTTCAAATCCAGCCTCAGACATTTCCTAGCTATGTGACCCGGGGCAACCGTTGCTTCATCTGTAAAATGAGTTGGAGAAGGAAATGGCAAATCACTCCAGTATCTCTGCCAAAAACAAACAAACGAAACAATGGGGTCATGAAGATTAAGAAAAGACCGAAATGACTAAACAACATACATTTCAACAGCTCAGAAATAGGTTCAGGAAGTTGATCAAAGTCCAAAGGACTTATTTGCATATGAATATAGTCTCTGGAAGCTACAACAATACAGTCCTTTACGAAATACCTACTGTGCAACAGTCACCATATTAGGTTCTCAAATACAAAGAGTCCCTGCCCTCAAGTAGCTTTTATTCTACCAGGCAAAAATAATAACAGAAGCAGATAATTGAATACAAAATATACAAAAAGTAAATGCAAAGTAATTTTCAGGAGAAGGAAGCTAGTTAATAACTAGAGAAATCAGGAAAAGCCTCTTTTGAGAGGTAGCATTTGAGCTCAGTCTTGAAGAGAGGTAGGGGTCCCTAGAGATGAGGAGAGAGAGGGCGCATTCCACACATAGGAGGACAGCCTGCAGAGGGAACAACATGTGAGCCTATTTGGTTCAAATGTAGAGTGTGTGAGGAGGAGTAATATGAAATAAGTTGAGAAAGATAGGCTAAAGCCAGAGTTTGTGGAAGAATTCTAAATATCAACCAGAGGGCAAAAAATTGAAGTGGGCAGCCTTCTCCCATGAGAGCAGAGAGATCTCTGTTTCAATACTGGATCAGTTATTACAAGAGGGAGATAGTTTGGAGACAACTGCTACTAATTCAAATTTGAAATCATACCTTGAGAGTCCTCTGATTCTGATAATATGAGATATTACAACAATATATTTATATTTGTAGACAAGTAACAAATATTTGTTATCTATATCTATTGATATATATTATAGATAATATGATAATATGAGAGATAATATGTACCTCTTCTGGTTCTGGTTGCAACCCCTCCACACTTTGCCACCCTGTGCAATTCTTATCCATGTTTTTTTCTAAATCTACCACAAAGGGTATACCTAATCATTGAGATCCTTCTCCTGTTTTTCTAATATCTGGGGGGGGGGGAACAGAAGGTGAGAATTTAGCTGAAACTAGGGGTAGGAAACCAGGGATGAGATGAGAAAGTTTCAGGATGGCCAGTGCAAATGCCAGGAGTCGGAAGAAGGAATGGTGTATATATGCAGCAACAAGGAGACCATTGTCACTAGACTACAGAGTGGGTGGAAAGGAGTAAGAGAGTAAGAAAACTGGAACGGGAGGAAGAGATCAGGTTATGAAGGACTTTAGAAACCAACCAGACGATTTTATATTTGATCCTGGAGGTAATAAGGAGCCACCAGAGTTTATTGACGAGGGGGTTGACATAGTCAGACCTGGGCTTTAGGAAGATTAATTTGACAGTAGAATGGAGGATGGGCTTTGAGTCTAACGGACAGGCAGTCCATTTCCCAACAGAATGGCAGTGTCTAAACCACTCATAGTAAGATCAGGAAGCAAAAATGAGTCTGCTTCATCCTGTAGCTTTCGTCCTTTACTGAATTACTAGAATTTACCAATTCAAGGACCACATGGTCAGTCTTCACTTGGCAAAAAGCACACTGCTCAGTTATTTCCATTTCTGAAAGGACCAGTCCCCAGACTCTTGAACTTGGGGTTACATCCAAGGCAACTCCCAAAGCTGACACTACTACCCACAAAATCTTTCCTCTCTGGCTAAAATGCTAGATTATGGGACACATTGCTTAGAAAATTTAAAAAAAAAACTTCCCCCTATTCTTTACAGGATTTTGGGAGTCAAGACATTTCCCATAAACCAGGCCATGTGGAGAGCAAATTCATCAATACTTAAAGAAATTTATTCAGGCTTCTCACTTGGAAGGTCAAATACTTTGGCCGCATAATGAGAAGATGGAGCTCCTTGGAAAAGACCCTGACATTGGGAAGATTGAAGGCAAAAGGAAAAGGAAACAGCAGAGATTGAAGTAGATAGATAGATAGTATCATGGAAACAATGAACATGAACTTGGACAGACTTCCAAAGATAGTAGAAGATAGATAGAAGGGCCTGGCATGCTATAGTCCATGGGGTCACAAGGAATTGGACATGACTGAACTACTGAACAACAAGAAGAAGGCTATGTGGGCAAGCATGTCTACTTCAGCCATGTGTTTTTTTGCAGGAATCCTGATATAATCTACCACTGCCCCATCTGCTGCTGTCTGCAGGCCCAGGCATGGATGGCCTCTACGTCAGTCCCTAGCGTCCAGGATCTCACCACTGTTCTCAAGTCAGAGGGGTGATGTGGACTCAAGCACTTGTATGTGCTTCTGCTCCAAGGCACCATTAATTTATCCTAAGTGTGGGATGCGGGAGAAGGAAGAAAAATTCCTTTAGTGCCTTGTGGAAGAGTTCTAAATATCAAACAGAGGGCAAAAATTTCACCCATGAGAGCAATTCCACAAGAATTCCTTCCACAAGAAAAACTCAAGAGAAAAATCAAAGAAAGGCTAAGGTCAACCTTTGACTCACCCTCATAAGCTGTTGCAAAGGGCTCCATCCTCTCCAGAGTCCTAGCCAACAAAGTCACCTTGGGAACAGCCAAGTTAAGACAACATTTTTTCTTGGTGGTGTCAAGAGCAAGCGGTCAAAGGTTACCT
The DNA here is from genome assembly GCF_900497805.2 of Vombatus ursinus. Taxonomy (NCBI): domain Eukaryota; kingdom Metazoa; phylum Chordata; class Mammalia; order Diprotodontia; family Vombatidae; genus Vombatus; species Vombatus ursinus. Next base: position 16,491,501 of record NW_020940358.1, read on the forward strand.
TTTGTCCCTTTTTAACAGGTATCGATATGTCTATACTCTATAGAGAAAGAGGTAAATTCATCAAACTAATCAGCTTGGAGAGGTGAAACTTCTGACCAATGCCCCTTACAAAAATAGCAACTTCAAACCCTAGACGAGTCAATTCAATTCAGCAAGCATTTTTAAGTGACATTCAAGGCATCAGGTTAGGGGCTGGCAACACAAACACAGAAACAAAATAATCCCTTGCTTTAGGTGGCTTACATTTACGGGGAAGGAGCACTTCTCCAAGCCTCAGTTTGCTTACCTGTAAAATAGAGAATATTGCTACTTTATAGGATTATAGATTTCAAACCAGAAGGGATTTAGAGATTACCCAGTCATAGGATCACAGATTTTAAGATGAAAGGGATCTCAGCAGCCAGCTAATCCAACACTTCATTTTACAGATGAGGAAACTGAGGCCTAGAGAGATCAAGAAAATTGCCCATGGGAATATAGTAGTGGAACCAGACATTGAGCTCAGCTCTTCAGATCCACAACTCATTCCACTTAACCCACAAAGATCATGGGGGTTTGGGGGGGAGGGTGTTCTTTACAAAGGGCTATTATTTTATTATTTTATCTGATGTTTAGATGGTTTTAAAAATCACTTTGTAAACTCTCCTCTACAAAATTTCAGAGATAATGGGGAACTTAAAAAGTATCAATCACAGTTATAAAATACTGGAAAGCAAGCTTTGTTTTATACATTATGGAAACTAAGAGCCAAGTAGCGGTGGAAATCTGGTCAAGTTCTATTTTTGTTTTATAAACTAAGTATTTCACTCTAATTGGGAGGCAGACACATAATTAGGGGCTTTTTCATTCTCTTAGGCCTCTATCCTGAAAGGCACAATTAATGTAAATGCCTGGCTCTCTTAAGTAATTTCCTTTCATCAGTAAACACACATCATCCAACAAGCTAACCACAAATCACAAAGCCAATAAGCCCACAATTGTGTTCTAAACCCAATGTGATTATGTCCTTTGGGGAGCCCACACTCAATCAGGTAATGGAGGCTTCAGTGGAAGGCACAGAGGGGATCAGCCCTGAGTTTCTCCTGGAAGAAAAAATATATTCCCCTTTACTCCAGGCTGGGCCCTCCTGTTGGACTGGGAATACATTAGTGGTAAAATCCCAACATGTCATTGGCGGAGATTAGCAAAACCCCTTAACTTGCCCAGAAATGTTTGTTTTTAAAAAATAGTCATTGAACTTTCATTCTGAATGTCCCTTAAGAAGCTGAAAACCACAGGAACCTCATAAAACCCTTTACATGTTACAAGGAAAATGTCCCTCTTAATCATAAGGATGCTGCCTTTCCCGCCAGTTTGCCAACTCCTTTTCCCTTGACTTGAATTCAAATGTAACCAGTCCACAGTGGTTGATGTGGGTTATTTGATGGGAAGAAGTTGTATACAACCACTAAATTCAATGAGGCTACTCATATTATAGAAAGGGCATTGGATTTGAACCTGGGTCCTCTAACCTCACCATTTATCAATAGAGGCAAGTATGAACAAATTATTATCCTCAATTTTAAAATAAGGAAACTGAGGCCCATAGAGGTCCATTAATTTTATATAGCCTACCTCCCAGGAATGTTGCTCAGATTAAATGAGTGTATATATATGGAAAGGGTCTTGCAACCATATACTTAAATACTTAAAGTGATATGTGATCTAATCAATGTGGGTCCTCCTTTCAGTTTTGAACGTGGCTTCTTCAGGGTTTGTATATGGCTGACATGAAGAGGGCTGAAGAAGGACCTACCTAATGACCTGGGGATTTTTTTCTAAGTCTCTTAACTTAATGATAAATCTATCTCTCAATTAATGGTGAATCACTCATACCCTCTGACAAAAAAGGGCCCGTAGATTCCAAAATACTGATAGAAGTATTTATTCTTGTAACAAAAAACTGGGAACAAAGGGAGTGCCCATTAATTGGGGATTGGCTAAATAAATTATGATTTATAAATACAATGTAATATTACATAACAAAAAATGATAAATACCAGATATTCTGAGAAATTTGGTAAGTAATGCAGAGAAAAAAAGTAGAATCGTGAAATATATATATACACAATGACTACAATAATGTAAATGAAAATAACATTAAAAGGCAACCAAAGAGATTGTTATCCTAACCACTCTTGGTCCTAGAAACCATATGATTGAACATACTTCTCTCCTCTTGTTAGAAAAATAGGAGACTACAGATAAAGGTTGATCAGTTGGAACTTTTTTAAATGCTAAAATTTTATACACCCACCTTACTTAGCTGTTTTTCTTTGTAATAAGGGAGGATCTGAGATGTATTTGAGAGGGGGTCAGGGCTAGAGGAGGGATATATAGGGAAATGACTGATAGAAACAAACAACACCAGTAGAACTTGATTTAAAACAAGATTACCTATTTGTGGTAGCAAAGAACTGGAAACTAAACAGATGCCCATCTTATGAGGAATATAGCTAAACAAATTGGGATTCATGAATGCCACTAAATGTAACCATGCTGTAAGAAACAATGAGTATGAAGCATGGAAAGACCAATGAGGCAACACCAAGTGAAGTAAGCAGATTCATATAAGCGATAAAACGATGACTACAACGATGTCAGTAGAACAAAAAACTAAGAACAAACCCTGAATGCCATGTAATTATCATCATCAACTTTGTCCTAGAAAAAGAGATATGAAAATATGTCATTTTTTTTTTTGGTCTAGGCAATGGGGTTAAGTGACTTGCTCAGGGTCATGCAGCTAGTAAGTGTTATGTGTCTGAGGTCAGATTTGAACTCAGGTCCTCCTGAATCCAACGCCATTACTCTATCCACTATACCACCTAGCTGCCCCAGAGGGTATGTCATTCTTAAAGCTTAACACATCTCTAAGATTTTTGGGACTCCCTCTACAGGTATGGATGGATGTGGAACATTGCACATAATGTTAGACTTGGTTGACACTGTTGGTTAGTTTTGCTTAATTGACTTTTTTCTCTCTTTTTAAAAAAATTCTTTGTGTAGCATGTACTCTGGAGCTATTATCCCAACTCCTACTCCCATTGACAAGTTAAAAGCATGGCCACTTCAGGACTCTAGAGGTACCCCAGAGGTTGGGGATTATTCTTCCTTATGTTATCAGTTTGAACCCCCTTTAAGGTAGGTTTTTCCCAATATTATTAGTTGATAATTATTTTAGTCAGCCTTAGGTTGCTTTTAGAAAGAGGCATTTATAAAAGTGGTACAGTAAGAATAATTGGTGTAAAACATTTTTCTTTTGTCCAAAAAGGTCAGTGAAACACTCTCCCACAAGTACATAAAGAATCCAGGGGAAAGTGGGCTCAAATTTAAAGACCAATCTAATAAAGAGGTGACTCACAGATGCTGGGAGTCCTTTTCTTCCCTTTGTGAAAGTTCAAGTAGTTCTCCATAGGCATGGTGTAGCTTCTTGACTGGGCTCCTTCTGGAGCTGTGAAACTTCACCTTGTCTTTCGTGGATTCAAATGCAGACCTTGCCATCAGTTGACCCCTGGATCTCAGTAGGATGCCAATAGGAAGATGGGGAATCCAAAATTCTCTGGACCCTTTGAAGTTCAAAAGGTCCTCTTCCAGCCAAAGTGGGTGGGGAGACAGAGAAATATAGTACAAGGCCAAAACCAAAGACTTGCCTTTCCTTCTAAGTGGTTCCTCTTCAGGAGTTTTATTGGCACACTCTATCCACTTCAATCTCTGGAATAACCCCAGTTCTCAACTAATCTAATATTTTTAGATGACTCCCAAAACATGACCAAATTTCCTCAACCTATGTGAACACAATTTCCAAGTAATATCACTCCATCAGTGGTATGCTGGCATCAGCTCATATTGGTTCACTGGAACCAACTATTAAATTTTTACTATGCGTATTTACACCTCAGAAATCAGCAAATGCTACATGAAAGAGTTTGATTTCTTGTTTTGTTAATTATCTAATGATGGAGAAAATGTTAATAATGCAAATTAACCTTCAAAGTGTGTAGAGCCCACAGATTCTAGGGGAGCCAGTTGTTAAACATTTGCCAGCACACCTCTTCTCCATTCCAAGGACTTTTTTCATTTAGTACAAAATCTATGATTGAGCCAATGATTGAAACTTATTCTCACCTCATTCAGGTATCAAAACATCTTATCACTTACTTCAAGAAGGGCAGGAGGACTCGATCTATGTACTCAGTCAACTCCCCTCGTATGTATTATAAGACACAGCTCTCTAACTGGGATTGGGGAAGGGATATTGGGAAATAAAGGTGATATGAAAACAAAAGATATCTATGATAGAGGCAACCGTCTTTGGCTAGAATATTTCTTCCTTTTTTTTTCCTATCTTATTTACCTGTAATTATTTGTATGTTGTGTTTCTTATTAGAATGCATACTCCTAAGTAAGGTAAGCGACCATATTTTTTTTTTCTTTCTTTAGATCCCCAGTGCTCAGCACAGTGCCTGGCATATAGTAAGTGCTTAATGAATGCTCATTAAATAACTAGCAGTACCTGTGTAGAATATTTTCATAAAGATTTTATGAAGATGGGGAAATAAATAAGTGGGTCTTTACTTATTTACCTCAATTGCTTTTTAGTAAGATGCAAGATTTTTTTCAAGTATTTGACATCTTCCCTTATTTCAAATATCTAAAGAATTGATCCCTCATTGCCCTTAAAATTATATTGAGATTACACAGGCTGTCTCCATGTACATTTGCCTGTATTTACATTCTTAACAGTTAGAATAGTGCCTGGAACATGATAAGCATTTAATAAATGTTCTATCTCCAAGTGAGCAAGACAGTCCCTTGGACTCAAAGAACATAAATTCTAATGGGGGAAGATAATTCATAAAGAGATGGTAGAATGGAGAAGGGAAGAATTTTTCACACAGGGCCATGGTGAAGAGATGATCAGGAAATGATCTAGAATCCCAGCCCCGTTAAAATAAATCACCTATCAGAGCTGGGAGAACGCAAGACAAAATCTAAGTTTTTTGTGGGAAGGAAGTGAAAGAAAAGAAGGGCCATGGTAAGGGGACTGCCAGGAAGATGAAACTCTTGACAGATCTTTTCCATTTCTCTTCTGTTGCCTTCTTTGCAGTTACTTCCTATTGCGATGACCTAGCTATGTTAGGCTTTCTGCATTAAATTTTCTGCAATTTTTCTCTCCACTGCTTTTTAATGAAGTATGACCTTAGAGTCAGGTGGGGTGGTGGTGGTGGTGGTGGTGGTGGTGGTGGTGGTGGTGGTGGTGGTGGTGGTGGTGGTGGTGGTGGTGGTGGGTTATAGGGCAGCTAGGTGGTGTAGTGGACAAAGGGCCAGACCTGGAGTCAGGAAGACTCTTCTTCTTGAGTTCAAATCCAGCTTCAGATACTTACTAGCTGTGTGACTCCGGGCTGTAAAAGGAGTTGGAGAAGGAACTGCAAATCACTCCAGTATCTTTGCCAAGAAAACCCCAAAAGGGGTCACAAAGAATTGGACACAACTGAAAACAATTAAACAACAGCAACTAGAGTCAGGATACCTAGATTCAAATCCCTCCCCTATTATTACCTTGGGTAGGTCATTTAAACTCCTTGAGCCTCAGTTTCCACATCTGTAAAGTGAGATGATTTACTAGATAGTCACTAAGGTCTCTTCCAGCTTTAAATCTATTATCTTATGCCTCTACACAAATGGATAATTCAAAATAACTTCCATTTCTGTCACCAGTCTTTTTCCCCTTGTCTGTTAAGATATAGCCTGTTTCATCTTTTGTAAATGTCAATAGACATTTATTAAGCACCTACTACATGCCATGTACTCTGCCAAGTACTACGGGGACAGATACAGAAAAAGAAAGATAGTCTCTTTCTAATAGGGAAAGACAACATACAAAAAGAAATGTCAGAGCTGAGCTCTTTCCTCAAATGAAGGTTTGGAATCCATGGCTCCACCCTCCAATCAGAGGGTAGTAATCAGGTGGAGTAGCATGGCTGATGAGATCTTGTAGGATGATGAGGCATGGTGGAGAAGTCAGAGATATCTCAGAGTAATGCAGCCAGATGGGAAATGAGGTGGTGACTTTTGTGGTGTCTTTGGTGCTCTGCTTGTCTAACACCTCTTGATTCTTTTCTTAAAGAAAATATCCATTATATAGTATTTAGGTACAAGGTTTCTGTGTAATCTAGGAAACAAATTATTTTGTTGTTGCTGTTTCTTGATCCTGAGCCATATGTTCCAACCATTTTTGCTGTCTTCCCTTATGCCTGCCATTATATTGCCATCATCAAGTATTAAAGTATATGTAACCCATAGTCAACATTGCCAAAGCATTGGATTTGCAGACTATGTTCAATATCGCAAAGTTCCCTCTTTGAAACATATTCCTCCAAGGAAGGAAGGAAGGAAGGAAGGAAAGAGGATAGGAAGGATGGAAGGAGCCGCACGGTGTGTGATGGGAAACAGTCAACAAATCTTTTTAAGTACCTACTTCAAATAAGCAACAAGCTTGTATTAAAATACTCACATACCCCAATAGATCTGTAACACCATAATTTCATACACATATATACATATGCACACCCCTATACATGGCAATCCTATGGAGTTCTTGTCCGTGTCCTACCATAAGTGAACCCCAGAGGGTCTATCCAACATGGCAAGACCTTCCTCAATTTCTCCTAATATGCCAAGAACACCAGTGAATCAATCAGGATAAATATCTAACAATCTTTGCCTTTCTTTTCCTGTTATCCATTTATTTCCCTAATGATATATTTTATTCTGATTTTTTTTCAAAGATTTCCATAGGTTATATGGTGCAGCCAGCTCGCCACTGCCACGTGCCTCTTCACTGTGCATTTTCAGTTCTTCAGACATGGCTGTGTGCTGCATCTTGCAGCCCTACAACAGCAACTATAGAATGTTGGTATTAAATATAGAATATTGGTATTAAAAAGATGGGCTTTGTGTTGCACCACAAGAAATGACAAAGGAATGGATAGTATGAATTGTCACAAGGTGAAGTGAACAAAACCAGGAAAACAATGAATGGAATGACTGTAACAATGTAAATGGAAAGAACAAAGACAACAAAAGAGTTGGAACTGAATGCTTTGAAATTACAATGACCAATCTTGGTTTCAAAGAAGAGAGATATAAGAAGGCACCTCCCTTCTCTGCAGGGTGGAGGACTATGGGTTTGGAACACCGAAGATAATATCAGAGTGTTTTGATGTATTGGTTAGTTTTGTTGATCTAGGTTTTTTGTCCCTTTTTTATTCTTTGTTTTTAAGGATAGATCTCTGGGAGGGGAAAGGTGGGGAGCAATGGGAAACAGAAAAACAAAAAGATATCAATAAAAATATATTGAAGAAAAAGAAAAGAAAAAAAAGGAAAAAAGGCAAGATAGGCCTTTATTTCCAGGAGTAGTTTGGGGTCCCTAAAGTAGCTTGGTAATTTGTTCTCTCCCTCCAGCTTAATTCTGGGCCAATTCTTTGGGCCAATTTTTATAGCCTGTTCCAGGTATCTATGCTCCTCTAAAGTCTATCCATCCAATATACATAACATAATCTGGACAATAGACATTCTTCATCCAAATATTCTTTCTTTTATGTATGATCAGGCCAAACTCTTTCGAGTGCTTTAAGATCTCTTCCAAGAAACTTTGCAGTGTTCTAGGGCTTTATACAACTAACACAATGCCATCTGCAAAGAGGACCATCTATTGGCCTATCCCAGTGATTCTCAAAATCTTTGGTCTCAAGGTTCATTAATGCTCTTAAAAAATATTGAGGACCCCAAAAACCTTTTGTTTGTGTGGTTTATATCTATCAATACTTATTATATTAGAAATCAAAACATTATTTTAAAATAAAACTAATAAACCATTACATTTTAACACAAATAATACATTTTAAATGAAGAAAAGCTTTATTTTAAAAAAAATTTAGTGAGAAGAGGGGCATTGTTTTACATATTTTTGCACAATTCTTTACTGTCTGACATAACAGAAGATAGATAGCTGGATTTTCATGTCTTCTCCATTCAATCCATTTCAGTTTATTATTTTGATTAAATTATACGAAGAAATTCTGGCCTCACACAGATATGTAGTTGGAAAAGGGAATAGCATTTTAATAGACAAATATCAGTATTATTATGAAAATCATTTTGACCTCAAAAAACCCTGAAAGGGTCTCTGGGAACCTCAGAAGATCAGAATGAAGAGTCATAAGAGCTCTGGGAGCCAGAGTCCATGTCAAAGTAATATCCCTTTGTAAAAACTAGTTGATGTTAATTGGTTAAATGAAATTAGGGCAATACTCGTTGGTTATTAACACTGGAGGAAAAAATAGAATGGAGGCTGAAGCCATAGTGAGACACCCCTCTCTCCCTGGGGTTCCCATAGAACCCTGGGGGGGGGGGTCATATAGCCTTGCTTAAAGGCCTGATTCATCAGTGTGAGTATAACTTGGGATAAGAATGTTGAAGGCTTATAAGAGTAACACTTTAAATATATTATCTCTTAGGTTTATAGCCAAAGAGATCAAAGAAAAAGGAAAAGAACCCATAGATACAAAACTATTTAAAATGCCCTTTTTGTGTGAAAACCAAGGGGATATCCCATTAATTGGGAAATGACTACAACAATCAATAGAGGTATATGAATGTAATAGAATATTTTTGTGCTATAAGAAATGAGAACAATTGATACAATAAGAACACTGTTAAGAAATATGACTAAGAAAAACTTCAGATCTCTGATCAATGCAATGACTTACCATGATTCAGGAGGATGGAGGATGATGTATGCAATCCACCTTCTGGCAGAGAGATGATAGACTCAGGATGTAGAGTAAAACACATTTTTGGACACAGCCAATGTGGAGATTTGTTTTGTCTAACTATGCCTATTTGAAACAAGGGCTTATTTTCCTTTCTTTCAATGGGGAAAGGAAGAGTTTGGGAGAGGTGTGTGGGATAGAGTTACCAAAATCAAAACAAAAAAGGAGAAAAGAGGGTCATTGAAGCATTTTTTTTTAAATTACAGATGAGAACAGAACTAAGGTCAGTAGGAAACAGACACACAGGACAACTTTGAAAAAAACATGTTGAATTAGTTTTATATTTCTAAGTAGAAGAAAGTTATATGGGGTTCAAATTTATGGCTGCGTGTCTAATCAATCCTATTTTTCTGTTCTGCTTTGCATATGGAAATTCTCATCTGTTTGTTAAGTTCAGAATAGAATAAATAGATTATCTCATTAGGTCCTCACATCTTTGGGAAGTGGGAAGTACCACTGACATCATTATCCTCAATTTACTGTTTGTGCAAGAGAGGTATTTATAAGCTTGCCAAGAACAGAGGTTACAAAACATTTCCCCCATACACAGGGTTACACTCTATCCTATACTATCATGGTCCTTAAAGGGACCTGAAACTCAAATTTAATGAGGCCACTACGAACATTCACTTCCAAATTTGGCGCAGTTGAACAGATTACTACAGCTCCCTCTTGGCCATTTTTCATCTTGGGTCAGACAGGTAGCTCAGGACTTCCTTCACTGCTGGCCACAAAATCTGGCACAAACTCTGGCTCCCAAAGCTCTGGTCGTTCTCCATTCTGACCTCTAGTAGTACACAAGGTCACAACTGTGTCCAATATTCCTTCACTTAAAAGCAGGAAGACAAAAAAAAAAAAAAGGAAAGCCCAGAAAAGAGTCATGAATTGATAGTCCATCCAAAGACTTACTTACAGAATGCCTCTTCCACCCAAACAGTAGCCAGGCAGCAAAGACTAAGACACTTGCTTTGACCATTTTATGCTCTTTGAATGCATCCCAACTATAGCTCTGCAACAAATCAAAAATCTATCTGTTCACCAGGTGGTTAGTGGACCCAGAACCAGTTACAGAATATCTACACTTGCTCCAAATCCGCTTGCGGATTGCATCTGTTGCTGCACTTATAAGTACCAGGCTGGGCTAGTCCCCATTGTAAAATATAAATATATTATATTAATATATATAAATATATAAATGTGAGTTAAAATATACTTCTCTCTCCCAAACTATGTTCAGGCCACAACTTCTAGTAGCCCTTGTCTTTGCTGTTTCCTATCTCCCCTTGTCTATGTCTGCTTGGGTTCCTCCTCATTATCTCAAAAATGTCTTGGGTATGTCATACTAGGGATGGTGGTCTAGGAGGAGAAAAAGAAAAATCAAGTAATAACACTTTTACAGGGGAAGCAAGGTTAAGGGCCACCTTGAAAATTGCCTGAGAATACAAGGATACCTTGTTTTAAGCAAAAGATAGGCATAGAGATAAGGATAGGAATGGGGACTAAATCTGTAATTTCATTAGAGAACTCCCAGCTGAGAAAACTCACCCTGCCATTGTAGGCTGGCACCTTCTCTGCACCTTATAGTTTTGCATAGAGCATGGAGAGATTCAGTGACTTGCCATAAGTCACACCAACAGTATATATCAGAGGCAGGACCTAAAGCTTGCTCTCTCTAGCTTCAGGGCCAGTTCTCTATTTACTATTCCATGTTGCCTCTGTTTTAAGCAAACCTACTGGAAAAAAAAAAATCAAAGCAAATCAGTCAGGAACCATTCCCTGACTTTCCGAAAGGACTCTCCTCTTTATAAAAGAAAACCTTTAAATAGCAGTCTCCTTGAACCAGTTTAAATAGTACACTCAACTTCTCCAAAACCTTTGTATATGTTGCATAGAGATACATATCTATAGCCTCCACATCTGTCTCTATATGCAAATATCACACCACACACACATTTGTGGAACTCCCAATTCAAGTGTCTTCATTTGTCCTTGGGGAGCATTTTAGAGGAGACTATTGTGCATCATTATAAACAAAAGGTGACTCTGTGACCTCCTGTAACTCAAGAGATAACAATCTGATCTGAAAGATAGCAAAAGGCACAGCCCAAGCATTCCTGAGAGAGGAGAAAGAAAGACACAAAATAGGACAAGAAGACCAAAGAGCCAGAGAGTAAGAACATGAAAAGACCTTAGAGGGTCAACCCTTCATTTTACAGGAGAAGAAACGGCGCCAGAGAGAGGGAATGACTTCTTGAATGTCACAGAGCTAATAAACAGCAGGGCCCTTGTTTGATCTCAAGCCCTCTGATGCCAAATCCAGTCTTCTTTCCTTCACATGAGGGCTCCTCTCCTAGAGCATAGCTATCCACAAACTTGCTTCCCAGATTTGTGAAAATCTGTTTCAATCCCTTCATCAGAGAAGTGGGAGACTGTGGGTGTGACATGTTGACTAGGTGATGTGACTCAGTTAATGTATTGGTTGGCTTTACTGAACTCTTTTTCCCCCTCTTTCTTAATGTTTCACAAGGCAAGGCTCATTGTGGAGGGAAAGGAGTCTGGGTGGGGAAGAGCATATTTAGAAACAAATGTGATAAAAAACCAAAAGCCAGCAACAACAAAAGAGAGCTAGAAAAGGGCAAAGTAGGAGAGAAAGGAAGATGAGCAAAGGTGAAGAGGGGTGGGGGAGAGGTGCTTAACCTTGAATTGTGAAAGAGTTCTGCCTACGCCTTCTAAAAAGCTTTGGCAGAGCTCAGAAGGGAACGAGGTCCCTCCCTATTGCCTTGCAGATTCCTACACCACGTGTGAAGGCAGCTGTGCCCTAAAGATGAAAATGATAAGGTTTCAGGAAAATATGAGATAAAGCCAGACAGCCTGGAAGGGGTCACAAAATGTCACAATCCACCTAGTAGTCCCTGGACTAACCTAGAAGAAGTATATATAAAACAACCCTTGGATCCATGAAACGAGAAGTTTCCCAGGAGTCTATGGGATAAGGTTGTCATTTACCTGGATAAATCAATAAGAATGTCATCATCCCCTCTTCCCCACCAAGAGTCCATAAACTGGCTTAATCTGTGCCATCTCTACCAACAGTACCTCCTGAGGGTACAGGGAGCACTTGAATGAGATCACTGGTATGAAAACACTTTGGAAACCATAAAAAACCTTGTTTTAAGCAAAAGATAGGCATAGAGATAAGGATAGGAATGGGGACTAAATCTGTAATTTCATTAGAGTAGAGAACTCCCAGCTGAGAAAACTCACCCTGCCAATGTAGGCTGGCACCTTCAATCCACAAGCATTTGTTTGCATCTACTATATGCCAGACATTGGGCTAGGTGCAAGGAATACAAGTATAAAGAGTGAAGACAAACCCTGCTCACACATCCCTATCTTACAATCTAGTAAGGGTTACAAAACACATGGAAATGTATATAACATAAACTTAAAGTGAATCAACATAAATATATTCAAAGTAGTTCACTCCAAGGTAGTTTGGGAGGAAGGACATCAGCAATAATGGGGAATCAGGAAAAGCTGTGGTGCTGAAGATGGTGCCTAACCTGAGTTTTTAAGAAAGAGAGGGCTTCTATGAGGCTGAGGTAAGGACAGCGTGAATTCCAGGCCTGTGGGACAACTAGTGCAAGAGCATAAAGATAGGCAATGGGATCTCCTGTGAGTATATCATCCCCTCCTGCCTTTTGTTGTTGAATATTTGTAGTCCTGTTCAGCTCTCCATGACCCCATTTGGGATTTTTTTGGCAAAGTTACTGGAGTGATTTGCCATTTCCTTCTCCAGCTCATTTTACAGATGAGGAAACTGAGGAAAACAGGGGCAAGTGACTTGCCCAGGATAGTAAGTATCTGATGCCAGATTTGAATTCAAGTCCTCCTGACTCCAGGACCGGTGCTCCATTCACTGTACCATCTAGCTCCTCTCATGAGTAGATTATTACAATAGCTTTCTGGATAGTCTTTCTACCTCATCTCTCCCCTCTATAGCCCACTCTCCTCTTACCTGTCCAAATCTGACCATGTCACCTCCCTGCCCCATATTTAATAAACTCCAGGGGTTCCCTATTACCTCCAGGATCAAATATAAAATACTCTGTCTTTTAAAGCCCTCCATAACCTGACCACTTTCTACCTTTTCCAGTCTTTTTACACTTTACTCTCCTCCATTAACTCTAAGATCCAGTGACACTGGTCTCCTCATTGTTCCTTACATAGGACACTCCATGTCTTTTTTTTTTTTAGTACAGAGACCTTTTAATTCTCTCCCTTCAACTACCAAAAAGGTTATCCTACTCAATGAGAAGGTGAGAAAATATGAAAAATACAAACATGAAAAATAATTTTTTTAAAAAATTAGTTTCCTCATTAGCCATGGTCAAGGAAGAAAGAAAGAAAGAAAGAAAGAGAAAGAAAGAAAGGAAGAGAAAGAAAGGAAGGAAGAAAAAAGAAGGAAGAAAAAGAAAGGAAGGAAGGAAGCTGAGAAGCAATCTATAGCAAGTATCTCTGATAAAGGCTTCGTTTCTCAAGTACATAGAGAACTAAGTCAAATTTATAAGAATACAAATCATTCCCCAATTCATAAACAGTCAGATTTTAGAGGAAGAAATCAAAGCTATTTATAGTCATAATGAGAAATGTTCTAAATCACTTTTGATTACAGAAATGCAAATTAAAACAACTCTGAGGTACCACCTCACACCTATCAGATTGACTACTATAATAAAAAAGGAAAATGATAAATGTTGGAGAAGATATACAAAAATTAGGACACTAATGCACTGTTGGTGGAGTTGTGAACTGATCCAACCATTCTAAAGAGGAATTTGGAACCAAGCCCAATGAGCAACAAAACTGTGCATACCCTTTGATCCAGCAATACCACTACTAGGTCCGTATCCCAAATTATCATTAAAAAGGCAAAAGGACCTGCATATACAAAAGTACTTATAGCAGCCCTTTTGTGGTGGCAAAATATTGAAAATTGAGGGAATGTTCATTACTTGTGGAATGGCTGAACAAAGTGTGGTATACGAATGTAATGAAATACTATTGTGCAATAAGATAAGCAGGTAGATTTCAGAAAAACCTGGAAAGATTTGTGTGAACTGATGCAGAACCAGAAAACACTGTACATGGTATCAGTAACATTGTATGATGATCAACTATTTAATTCTTCTCAACAACACAATGATCTCAGACAAGTATAAAGGACCCATGACGGAAAATGCTATCCATATCCAAATAAAGAATTGACACACTTGGGGCAGCTAGGTGGTGCAGTGGATAGAGCTCTGGTCTTGGAGTCAAGAAGACCTGAGTTCAAATCCAACTTCAGACACTTGACACATACTAGCTGTGTGACCCTGGTCAAGTCACTTAACCCTAATTGCCTCACCAAAAAAAAAAAAATTGACAGACTCTGAATGTAGATTGAAGCAATTTTTTTTTACTTTATTTTTTTCATTTTTTTTCCCTTTTGATCTATTTCTTCTTTCACAACTGTGACTAATATGGAAAATAGTTTACATAATTGCATATATATAACTTATATCAAATTACCCACCATTTTAGGAAGAGGGAAGGGGAGAGAGGGAGGAAGCAAAATCTGGAACTCAAAATCTTGTAAAAATGAATGCTAAAAATTGTTTTGACTTATAATTGAAAATAAAATACTATTAAAAATAAAAATAAAAAAGCAAAAAAGAGAAAAGAAGGAAGAAAAAAGAAAGAGAAGAAAGGAAGGAAAAATTATTTTAAAATATGCTTTAATCTATACTCTGAGTCCATTACTTCTCTGTTTGGAGGTAGACAGAACATTTCATTGGGTCCTTTGGAATTGTGGTTGGTCATTATGTCAATAAGAGTTCCAAACCTTCTTGAAGTTTATTATCTAAACAATATTGCTGTTATCAAGTAGATTGATCTCCTAGTTCTGCTCATATCACTTTACAGCTGTTTGTGCAGGTCTTCCTAGGTTTTTTCCAAAACCATCCCCTTCATCATTCCTTACAGCTTAACAATATTCCATCACATTCATATGCCACAATTTGCTCAGTTACTTCCCAATTGATAGGCATCCCTTCAGTTTCTGATTCTTTGCCATCACAAATAAAGCGTCATAAATATTTTTGCACATATAGGTCCTTTTCCTCTTTCTTTGCTCTCCTTGGGGTCTGACCCTGGTGGTGGTATTGCTCATTGACTCCATGCCTTTTCATTGGCTATCCCTCATGCCTGTAATGCTCTTTCCCCATTCCCTGACTCCTCTGGTTTCCTGCAAGTCTCTGCTCAAATTCTACCTTTTGCAAGAGTCTTTTCTCAATTCCCCTCAATGTTCTTGTCTCTGAGACTTATTTCCAATTTACCTGTATATATCTTGCATGGACACATAGTATCCCCATTTAGAAAGTGAGCTTATTAAGGGCAGAGACTGTTTTTACCCTTTCTTCGTACCTTCAGTGCTTAGCCCAGTGCTTGGCACGTGGAAAATAATAAATGGCTTGTTGACTTCATGTGAACAGATAGAAGACCAGTTTAGCTAGACCATAAAGTGAGAGATAGGGAGTAATGTCCAATCTAGTTGGAAAGATAGGTTGGGGCCAGATTTTGAAGGGCTTTAGAAGTTAAAAAGAGGACTTTGTGTTATGTCCTAAAGGCAATAGAAAACTACTGGAGTTGATTGAGTAGGGGCATCACATGGTGAGATCTGCATTTAAGAAAAATGACTAGTTACACTATGTAGAATGGACTGGAGTGGGGAAACACTATTAAGAGGTTATTGCAATGATTTAGGAAAGAGGGGATGGATAAGAGAGATGTTGTAGTAGAAATTGCAATATTTGGCACCTTATTGGATATGTGGGGTGAGGGAGAGTGATGAACTGAGGATAGTACTTAGGTTATGAATCTGAGAGACTGGAAAAATATGGGGAGGGTTAAGAGAGGAAAGATAATGAGTTCAGTTTATCTTGAGTTTGGGATTTCTCCAGCACATCCTGTTTGAAATGTCCAATAGGTAACTTGTAACGGAAGACTGAAGCTCAGGGGAGAGACTGGAAATGGATACATAGATCTGGGAGTCTTCTGCTTAGAAATGAGAGTTAAACCCATGGGAGCTGATGAAGTTATAGAGAGAGAAACAGAGATAGACAGACAGAGGGAGAGTGAGAAAAGAAGGCTTAGGACAGAATCTTAGAGAACGTCTAGAGTTGAGGGGCATGATACAGGTGATGAACCAGCAAAGGAGACTGAAAAGGAGTAGTCAGACAAGTAGGAGGAGAACCAGGAGAAAGTGACGTGAAAACCCATAAAGGAAAGAGGAGGGGAGGGGGACAATGATGTCAACTGCAGCAGATAGATCAAAACAGGATGAGAACTGAGAAAAGGACATCAGATTTAGCAAATATAAGGGGTTGTTATCATTTCCATTCTGATGACTACCCCCACACTTCCACAAGAACACTGCCAAATGTAGACTCAAGAAGTTTGGGAAAGCATGGTCTAGTAGACAGAGAGCTGGCCTTGAGGCCAGAAAGACCTGGATTCAAGTTCTTCCTCTTGGCAGCATGCTGACTCGCTAGACTTTCTCTATCAGGCCATAAAAACCTTTTTCACTATGGAAGCTCAATCCACCCTCTGAACTTCACCCATTAGAAGTGCCCTCCACCCATGTGGCTTCAGAATTAGGATTCTCTACCCACAAGTCTCTCAGATATGATAGATGCTGTTTTTATCTTCACATCAAGATGTGATAAATGATTAAATGTGGGGTGAGGGAGAATGAGAAGTGAAAGATAATCCTACTAGGTGGCACAGTGGATAGAACACCGGCCCTAGATTCAGAAGGACCTGAGTTCAAATCCAACCTCAGACACATAACACTTACTAGCTGTGTGACCCGGGGCAAGTGACTTAACCCCATTGCCTAGCCAAAAACAAAAGAAAGATAATCCTAAATTTAAAAACTTAAAAAGAAAAGCAATAGTGGAATAGTGGTACCTTCATCAGAAATATGGAAACTTGGTACAAGGATACATTTGGGGAGAACTCAATTCAAACTCAGAATTCAAACCCAGATCCTCTGAATCCAAATCTAAGTAGTAGGAGGCTATTATTCTACAGAACATAGTACTGCTGAGAACAACACCGTGCACCATGGGTTCATTTTCTACTCCACCACTCTGTTCTCCATCAATTTCCCAGTTAGTTTTTCTCTATTGCATAGACACAGATGGCACCTTTATTCCCAGAAACCATCTCAGACGTGTGTGCCCTCTGTCACAAGGGGGAACTGAGCCAAGTTGTGTGGATGGACCAGCTTAGATCCATTTCCATGACTGGAAAAACGACTCAGGCTTGTCCAACCAAGGGTGACTCAGCGGTGTCATCTTCCTATACAAAGGATAGCACATTCTTAAGAGATGACACCTTAAATCTAATGCTTGACCCATTAGATTCAGGGAAGGAAATCAGAGAAAGTCCAATTAAGCCTCAATACTGCTGCCCCTGCAGGGCTGTGTTGCCCACAGATTCTCAGTGTAATGATGGGATTAAAGTCTCAAAGCACATTACTGTAAAAATAAGCTCATGGGAATTAAAGCTGGAAGGAACTTTTCTTTTTAAAGACAGGGTCTCTCTGTCTCACCTATGCTGTAAATACAGGGATTACATATAGGCCCAGTACCACTGGGACTGGCACAGGGACTTTGCCCTGCTCCATTTCCAACCTTGGCTGGTTCCCCCTTCCTTTGGCAAGCTCATTCCTTTTCCTTTTGCTTTTGGCAACCCTGTAGCCCACCCCATGACAAAGCATGTTACCCACATCCTGACAGAGAGGTCACAGAAAGTCACTGTTTTGTGCACAATCCTCTTTTTCTGTTCTACTCTGTATATGGAAATGCTCAGTTTGTTTGGTTTTGGCTAGGATCGATTTTTTAAATTAAATTTTTCAAAAAGAACTCAGGGTCACCTCCATGCATAAGATATCCAAAAGAGGAGGGATTTCGTGATGCTTCTTAAAACCATTTCGTTTCAACATCAGATTTTTCTCTGCCTCTGCTCATTTCAATTCAATTCAACCAGTGCTGATTAAGTATATCCTTTGTAGTCCAGGCCTAACTCAGGCTAGTGTGGTAGTTTAGGTTTGAGACTGGAAAGAAATGAGACACTTGTAGACTAATAGTTGACCATAGGAGGTTTACTATTTAGTCATAACATGAAAAAGACACTCAGCAAGCACACAGCACTGTTTCTGACAGACACAGCTCCCCTTGCCTCCATGACGATACGTGTCTAATCTGCAGGGGTGTAGTGACTCTTGGTGTGGTGAGACATCTGCCAATAAGTGAATGAATGAATTTTTAAAGTTTTTATTTATCAATGACTATATGCAAGAGCACTATGGTGAGCACTGAGGATAGAATAGAAAAGTAGAGACAGTCACTGTTCTCAAGGAGCTCACATTCATTAATGGGGGAAATTATAGGAGGATTCAGCTGCAAGTCATGATCCCCAGGGTGTCCAAGCTGAGGGGCACTGACTCTACATGCACTAGCCTCTCTTATGCCCTTAAGTGACCCAGAAGCTGGGACAGCAGCTGACCAAGCCTTCCACTCCTGGGCCAATCAAGTCTTGGGGAATGGCTCACTTGACTTTTAGAGGAAAAAAAAAACTTAACCTACATGGCAGGGATCCTGGTAAATATTACTCCTACCACAACCTCTTATGTACCAAGCAGAGAACTAGGGGCCATGCAGAGGGTGCAAAAGCAACCTCAGGCAGTGCACTTCACAACACCAGGTCATCCCAGAGAACACAGACCTCTTTATTCTAGTGCTTTACAGTTAACAAAGCATTTTCTTCATAGCAACAGCATGAGGAAGGTAATGCAAATGTGATTATGACCATTTTAAAGAGAAGAAAACTGAGGCTCAGAAAGGAGAGATGAGTTGCTATACCATCCCAGGATACCAGGATAGCAACACAGCAGGCATTCAGGAAGCATTACTGATGTGCTTCGAGTCTGATTTGTGGTCTTTAGAGATGGAGCTATCAGGCAGTCCATTCTGACCGGGTTCTCTGTCTAGAGCTGGTCTCTTCCTTTTTATCTCTCAAATTTTACCACTTTCTCTCTTCTCTCTCACTGGTCCATGGTAGGGACTCAAGTAAAATTTCTTGAAATTGTGCTGCTCACATTATAGACATAGTCATAAAATCACAGAATGTAAGAGCAGGAAGAAGCCTTAGATAGAAAATGTTAGAGTTCAAAGGGACCCTAGAAATAGAAAATGCCCTGCACATGTTCTCATACCGGGATCCCTCTCTGCATTTATATAAAATGCACCAACTTTCCCCTCCTTCCTTTGCTTTCCAACTTCAGAGACTTCGACACCACATTTCTACTGCAGTCAGTGCCAGGGCTTTCCCCACCCAGGAATGTTCATCAGCCCCTGAAACCCCCCCACCCAGGAATTTTCCTCCTCTGTGCTAGCTCCCTTCTCTCATTGGTGAGTTCCTCCCGGGGCCAACACCGGCCCTCCTTCATTCCATTCCCCACTTTGCTTCTAACTTTTCAGACTGTGATACCACTGACTTTTCAGGCTTTGACACCATACCCCTGAGGGAGTACCTTCCCCTCTCACTTTTCCTTTTCATTCATAGAATTACCCTTTAGAGTGTAAGCTCCATGAGGGCAGAAGCTATCTTTCTTTTCTTTTTCTTTTTTCTTTTCCTTTTTTTAAGGTATTTATATTTCCAGCACTTAGCACAGTGCCAGGCACATACTAAGTACTTAATAAACACTTCTGATCCTGGGATCCAGAGGATATATAGAAATACTACTCCTGCCTGGTTTCAAGGAGTTTACAATTTAGTTGTGAAGAGTAGCTACAAATACTGTTATTTAAACAGCAGTCCTAGGAAACCAAAGATAACACATTAAGGTGCATAGAATTAATAGGTCAAGAACTAGGTGTAGGGGTCAGACAGCTTCCAGGAACCCCAAAGTATAATTAAGGAGATAAGAATTGAGCATGTTTTTGCCAGCAGCATTGTAAAGGAAAATAACTTTCAAAGACTGAAGAATTCTTAAACAATACAATGACTCACCAACATTAATTCCAAAGCACTGATGATGATCTATGCTACCTACTTTCTGACAGAGAAGTGAAAGATTGAAAACACAGAATAAAACAGACATTTCTGGACATCATCAAGATGGGAATTTGTTTTCCTTGACTATGCATATTTGTTAAAAAAAAGTTGTCTTTGCTTTTTTCTTATTAAATGTGGGGGGAAGGTCATAGAAGAGGGAGAAGGGGAGAATATATCAGTCTGAGGAAAAAAAGACAGACAAGAAAAGAGAATCAATGAAGTTTTTTTTTTCAAATGCACAGAAGAGAACAGAAGGAAGCAAGAAGGAAACACAGACAGGACAGATCTGAAAGTTACATGTTAAATTTATTAAATCCTTAAAAGGAAAAATAAATCACACATAATAGAAATTTGCAATTTCATATACAATCATTCTTATTTTTCTACTTAGTTTTTTAAAAAGTGGTTTCAAAATGAATGTTAAAAATTATTTTTACATGTAATTGAGAAAAAAATATTATTTAAAAAAAAAAGACATATTTCAGGACCTTGCAGAGCCCCCTCTTTTTCCTTTTCTCCTCTCTCACATACAAGGCCAAGATCCAAGGACAGGAATTATTTTCTGTCTCTGTAGTATTGCCAGAAAATGGGTGGATTTTCCAGGCTACACCCTCCAGACTTGGCTCAGTGGGTCCTTCCCCTCCTTAGCATTTACAAAAGAGAAATCTGAATAGCACCCCAAACTGTGTTCTACCAGCTTATCAGATCTGAACTAGTCCAGGCTGAGTCTTCATACCCTGGCCTGCCCTAACTAATCCAGCTAACACAACAAACTAACTTGCCTATCCTGTTGCAAAGAGTGATACTAGCCCCCCTTTGCTTTGCAGCAATAGTGACTGAAAGGGGAACTGGATTTTTGATCCTGCCCACAAGGTGCTTACAATCAATGTTTCCATATCTTCTTCTTCTCTCTCTCTCTCAGATCATTGTAAGGACTCAAGTACAATTTCTTGAAGTTGTGCTATGTACATTATAGATGTAACAGTCATAAAATCACAGAATGTAAGTACTAGAAGGGTCCTTGTCACGTAAAATATGAGAGCTAAAATGGACCCTAGAAATAGAACATAGCATGTACTTTGAGCTGGGAAGGGACCTTACAACAAAAATGTCGAATGTAGAAGTACCTTTGGAATGGCACTGTTAGGGAATATAAATATTAGAGCTAGGAGACACCCTAGGACATAGAACATAGTTTTGAGGAAGATTAAACCATAGTCAAAAGTCCTAGTGGCAATTCTCTCTACCTTTGCAGCATCTCTCAAAAATCCCCCCTTTGACACTGTCTCTACTCTGCTGCAAGGCCTCCTCACCTGAATTAAGTCTCTCCGTATTCTGGTCCATCCTCTTTTCCATCGACAAATTGATTTTCCTAAAGCACAGGTCACCCACCTATTCAATAAACCCCAATGGCCCCCTATCACTTCCAAGGTCAAACAGAAACCCTCTGCTTGTTTTTAAAATCCTTCATAACCTGGATCCAGTGACACTGGCTTCCTTGCCACAAGACACTCCATCTCCTGAGGAGAAAGCAGTTTGACTGGCTTTCCTCTCTGACAGGAATTCTTTCCCTCCTCCATCTTCACTTTCTGTCTTCCACGGTCTCCTTCAGATCTCCACTAAAACTCAGCCTTGTAGAAAAAGCCTTTCCTGACTCCCTTTGATTTCTATTGCCTCCTTACCATTGCTTATCTCTAATCTATCCAACATGTATCTCGTTGTTACATAGTCATCTTGATCCATTAGACTGTGAGCAGTTAAAGAACAGAGCCTGTCTTTTGCCTCTCTTTGTATACCCAGTGCTTAGCACTGATCCTGGCACATGGTAGGTGCTTAATAAATGCTTATTGACTTGACTAGACTTTACCTTTAAAACAGAGCTCTAGAACTGGAAGGAACCTTATAATATTAAATGTTAGAGACATAAAGTACAGTAGAACGCAGAATGTCAGAGCTGGACATTGAACTTACTCCATAGAATGTTTAAAGCTTTCGTGTTTAGTCATTCTTGACTCTTCAGTAACCTATTTGGGGCTTTCTTGGCAAAGATACTGGGGTGGTTTGCCATTTCCTTCTCTAGCTCATTTTACAGGTAAGGAAACTGAGGCAAACAGAGTTAAGGGACTTGTCCAGGGTCACACAGCTAGTAAGTGTCTGAGATATGATTTGAATTCAGGTCTTCCTAACTCTGGGCCAGGTACTCTATCCATTGTACCACCTAGCTACCCTGTTTAAAGTTAGAAGGACTACTAAAATACAAATTCTTGAATTGGAAGGGACCTTGCAGACCATCCCATTTTATAGCTGGAGAAACTGAGGCTCAGGGAATAATTCATTACAATCGGAGGAAGACTCCACATCTCCCAACTCCTTATCCAGTGGCTTATTTAGGCTGTATCAACCATCTTGAAAGAAACCACATCCTTCTAATTACTTTCTAATTACCTCCTTAACTAGGCAGTGACCTTCCCTCCAAAATACTCTCATGAAAGAAGAGCTAAAACATTCATTGTACACCTTTCTCAGCTACAAGTAGCAAGCTTCTGAAGTCATTAAGCTCTCCCACCTCTCCCTTTAACTGCCAAGGTGAAGGTATCAGATTAATGACCTGGCATGAGGTTTAGTGGAATAAGCAACCAACAGTTCTAGAGGCAATAGACATGGGTTAGGATGCTGGTTCTGTATTGAATATATAGTAGATGATGAGACTTTGGACAAGTCAGTCAATTCTTTGGGACTAAGTTTTCTCATCTGGAAAATGATAGAGTCAGATATCAGATGTCTAAGAACCTCTCTAGTTCTCAGTCCTAGGGTTCAACAAAGCTCATCCTTTACTTGTGGTTTCTTTCCTATCAGTCTTCTTCTCTCACTGACATGTTTTACACTTTCCTCCTTCTTTCCATTTTCTGGATAATGGGGACATAATAGGAATCAATACATCCATTTAAAAACATGTATTTAGAGCCTGCTATGCTCTGAGCCCAATGTTAAGCAGTAAAGGCTTGTTAGGGATATCTCTGCTCCCAAAAACCTAATAGTGTAGCACTTAATTGTGCTCTGTTTCCCATGTGTTAAACTTGTCTCCCCAAATGTAGTTAGATTGTTCAAAAGGAAGATATTGGTGTGACCCAAGGCAGCCAAAGCACATTTCACTAAGATGAGGCCTTAAATAATTCCTAAAGAAGAATACGTACAATTTAAATTGACCAAAAAGAGAAGGAAAATCATTTTGGGGTGGACAGGACTAAAAGAGTAGGTGAAGAATTGTGCAAGTTCAGACATGGGAAGCCATGACACATCATGGCTTCTATCATTAGCCAGAGCACAGGGGGGCAATATGGTGGTGGTATGGAAAGAGTGTTGAATATAGGATCAGGATGCCTAAGTCCAAATTCTAGTTCTAACACTATTTCACTAGGTAACCATGGGAAAGACATTTGCCTCTCTCATCCTCAGTTTCCTCAATTGTAAAATGGAGATAATAATACACCTACTATTTATCTCACAGTAGGGTTGTGAAAAAAAGCACCACAGAAATATGTAGTGTATGTATATGTGTATGTGTATGTGTATAT
Source organism: Vombatus ursinus (assembly GCF_900497805.2). Taxonomy (NCBI): domain Eukaryota; kingdom Metazoa; phylum Chordata; class Mammalia; order Diprotodontia; family Vombatidae; genus Vombatus; species Vombatus ursinus. Next base: position 16,515,118 of record NW_020940358.1, read on the forward strand.
GTATATATATGTAAATAGATTTTTCCCTCACCCTTCACTTGTGGTTTCTTTTGAATTTGCCCTGTTTTTTTTTCTTGTTCTTTGCACAGCCCAATTTATGTGCCCATACCTGGCTTAGAATCTCAGGACCAGGCTATTTTCATTTCAGCTACTCTCAGTAACTGAAACCCCTACAAGTGGGGATTTTGCATTCTCTCCCCACCCCTCACCCACAAGACCAACTCCTATGCTGGACAATGATAGAAAGTCCATTCACAGTCCGGAAGGAATCAAGAGTGTTTCCCTGGGGCTAAGTTTATGCTTAATTCTTTGTGGTCATTGAACTGAAACCACTTCTGCAGCATACTCCTTTCCTGCCTCCTAAAGAAAAGAAGATGAGGGATATAAAAAATGACAGAGACATTTGGTCTTTTTCATCATCTTCATCACCAAATAACATCTTAAAAGAAATCCATCCTTTGAATTCTGTACTAAGGCTATTTCTATCTCGGTCCCCTCAACTCACACAGTACAACCCCACTTGTGCTTATTTGCTGTCTGTGTGACTTTGGGCAACTAAATTGAACCCAAAAAAGGCTTATTAGGTACCTGTTATGTGCCAAGCACTATGCTAAGTGCTGGGAATAGAGACAAAAAAAAAAAAGAAAAAAGAACCTGTCCTCAAGAACTTACCTTCTATTAGGAGGATTTGACATGCATATAAATAAGTAAATACAAGGTAATATGAAGGGGGGGCACTAAAAATGGGGGTAAGGGAGGGACCAGGAAAGGCTTCACATAAAAGTTGCCCCTGAGTTGAGAATTGAAGGAAACCAAAGGGGATGAGAAAGAGTGAATTCCAAACCTGGGTTGGGGGTGGGGGGAGCAGCCTGTGCAAAGGTCCAGAGGCTAGAGATAGGCTGTTGAATTCAGGAAATAGCAGGTCACTTTGGCCGGAATTTAAGAATATATGAAAGGGAGGGCATGAAACAAGGCTGAAAGGAAGCTGAGAGCCAGAATGTCAAGTTTTAAATGCCAAGTGGAAGAATTTCTACTTTATCCTAGGGGCAACAGAGACCAAGGAAAATTTTTGAGGCAGGGAAATGACATGATCAGATCTATGCCCTGGATTAGAGAATAGAGACTGGAAAGTAGTGAGGTTATTATGATAGTACAGGAAAGAGACGGGGATTGGGGTGGGAGTGGAAAGAGCAGGGGAAGGGGGCCTGTGCTAGCATAGTGTATTATGAGTGGAGAAAAAGGGGTGAATGTGAAAGACATTATTGACAAGACTTGATAACTAATTAAATAGAGGGTGTAAGAGAGAAGGAAGAATTAGGTATAGCTCAAGCTCTCAGTTAAAATAGATTTGAAGGAAGGTTAGATTTGAAAGGCTGAAAACAATGAGTTGTGCTTTAGATATGTCTCAAGATACCAATGATACATCTTCTTGAAGACATTCAGCAGGCAATTGGTGATTGAAGACTGGAATTCAATAGAAATATTTTGACTTCCAAATCTGTAGATACCACCTTAATCATAATAAGTGATTCAATGAAAATGAGTTTGTCAAAAGACTGTGGAGAGGCAGCATGGTGTAGTGAAAAGAATGCTGGTTGTGGAATCGAGAAGGCCTGAGTTCAAACGCTATCTTGGTCACAGACTAGCTGAGTGACCCTGAGCAAATCAAATGTCTGGACCTTGTTTCCTCATCTATAACACGAGGGGGTTAGACTCACCAATCCTATGAGAAGAATAGAGGACCTAGGACAGAGGCTAAGGCAGTACCCTAGATAGGGAGTGGATGATCCATCAAAGGTGACAAGTAATCCAGTTTTCACTTCCATAAAATGGAAGGGTTGGACTAGAGGGTCTCTAAAAGACACTTTCAGCTCCAAATCCCATGATTCTTTGCCTTACTAGTCATAAAAAATTGTTCTTCTACTGCAATCATCCCAAGAAAACTAAGCACCATCAAAAAGATGTTAAATCATAAACCCAGGTTTAAAATCAAGTCATTCTAGGAGTGTGTATCAAACTGTGCATCAATTTTAGTCTTGTAAAAGATTATGTAAGTTTTAGGGTTTTATGTAAAACAATGGCTTCCAGCCATATCATCTCAGGGGCAGAGCTTGTCAGATCTCAGAAAAGAGAGGGGTAAAGGGAAGAAAGGGAAAGAGAGGAAGGTAAGGGAGAATTTAATTCAAGAAACACTTATTAAGCACCTATTATGTGCCAGGCACTGGGCTAAGCAGTGGGGATACAAAAAGAGGCAAAAGGCAGACCCTGCCCTTATGGAGTTTACAATCTAATGGGAGTGGGGGGAACAATATGCAAACAAATATATACAAAGCAAGCTTTATAGGATAAATAGGTAGTAATTAATGAAGGGAATGCACTGGAATTAAGAGGAGTTGGGAAAGATTTCCTATAGGTAGTGGGATTTTAGTTGGGCTTTGAAGGAAGCCAGGGAAGTCTGTAGTTGGAGCAGAGGCAAGAGAGCATTCCAGGTATGAGGAAGAGCCAGAGAAAAATGCCTGGAACTAAGACATGGAGTGTCTTGTTTGTGGAACAACCAGGGAGAGAAGGAAGAAAGGGAGGGAAGGGAAGAAGTCAGTAGCTTGAGAGGGAAGCAGAAAGGAAGGGTGAAGCATTCCTCTAAGGAAAGTGCAGGTGCTACAGGATGGGGTGCTGATTGAGAGACAGCTGTTATGGAATGGAGAGAGCCTTTAATTTGGAATTGGAAGACCTGGCTTTGAATTCCCACTGCTACTTTACTATCTGTGTAAACGAGGCACTTTCTCTTCAAAAAAAGCCAGTTCCTTCTCTGTAAAACCAACGGACTGGGCTAAATGATCTCTCAGTTCCCTCTCTGCCGGGTCTACTATTATACGGACCTGTTGACCCTATGTGCCTCGATCTATGGCCTATCACCATCCATTTCAGCCATTTGTGCCAAGAAAGCAAGGGGAAAGGGTGGGCGCCATGCTCAGGACAGGGAAAACTCTTTGGTGACGTGTTAGGCTCAGGTACTTTCCAGTGTTATCCAGAAAGTGACCCTGGTGGTCTTGGATACTTTATCAGACTCAGTGCCTGAAGTAGATGAAGCAGAGATGCTACTTGGTACCATGAAAAAGACATTGCATTTAGAATCAGGGGCAATCCTAAGCAAGTTACTCAGTCTCCCTATGTCTGTTTCCTCATCTACACACAGCTAGCATCACAGTCAGGATCCAAAGCTAGGTCTTCCTGGATTCAAGTCCAATACTTTATCTGGTATGCTATGCTATGCTGCTCCTCCTCATGAAAGTTGCCTGAGCTTTATGGTCCCCATTATTGTACTACCCATCTCAGGTCTGGTTTTGAAGAAAGTATTTTGTAAACTAGAAAATGATATAGAAATACAAGCTACTGGGACCATTATTGCAGAATTTAAAGTGTTCTTAAAAGATCAATTCCAGCACCTTTATTTTAGTAAGGAGTGAATTGTCACATGACAGTGAGGGAAAAGGAGGGCATCTTTTCACCCACTGGAATACCCCCAAGAGTGGAAGAAGTTGTCAACAAGCTCATGGAGCCTTAATATATGGACATGTCTGTCACCCCTCTAAACTCCAACAGCTCCTTATCACCTTAAGGAGCTAATACAAAAGCTTTTATCATTCAAAGTCCTTACTAGCTGTGTGACCCTGGACAAATCACTTAACCCTGATTGGCAGAAGAAGATGGAGGAGGAGGAGACCAAGTTATCCCTCTTCCCTGGAATGCTCTCTTTCCTCATATCCACTGGCTTCTCTGGCTTCCTCTAAGTCCTAACAAAAATTCCACCTTCTACAGGAAGCCTTTTCCAACTACTCTTAATTCTAGTGCCTTCCTCCACTAACTATTTCCTATTTATCCTATTGAAAGCTTGTTTGTACTTGTTTGTTTTATGTTGTCTCTACATTAGATTGGGAACTCTTTGAGGGCAGGGACTATCCTGCCTTTCTTTGTATCCTCAGCACTTAGTGCAGTACCTGGCAATGCTCATTGACTGACTGACCACATGCAGCTCAGCTCCCAAGGGAGTTTTCAATGGCAATAAAAGATCAACATTGTTTCTTATTTGTCCAGCTTCAGTCATTATTTGCTCTGGGTGCATATGTACCATAGTCATTTGCAAGACTACTTTGAGAAACACAGAAATCCCAATGGATCTCTTCCAGTACATGTTAAACCCCAACCACACTTATCAATTAGGATGCATGAAGCCATTAATATGAACTCAGCCCAGTGAGGAGTTGCAAAATAAGTGTGACCATGCCTTCCCGAATAAACTGTGACTTCCAAAAGAACAAATTCAGTGTTTAGAGTAAAAAAAAAAAAAAAAAACACAATGGATTTGGGGTAAAGTAACCTGGGTTCAAATTTAACACTATGACTTTAAAATTGCATGACCACGGAAATGTTACTTTGCCTATAGGGTCCTCAGTCTAGCTTTAAAATGAGTGTACTGGAGTAGGGGATCACTATGACCCCTTCCTGCTCCAAAATCCTATAATCTTAGATACCAATTTGAGACCAAGATTACCCTGACTCTACAGTATGATTGGAGTGTGGAGACAGAAGAGATAATGATGTAACATAGAAAACATTATTGTCATCTGACAAAGAAGGAAATAGAGGCTACATTGGTTGAGAGAGCCAGTTGATGGAGAGCATTGAAAGCTAGGAAGAGGAAATTGAACTTTATTTAGTAAAGAACATTCATCTCTCTCCTGAGATCCCACTGGCAAACCTCAATTGACAGCACCATTTAGGTGGCTCTTATGTGATTCTTTTCATTGGTGATATCACCAGTCACAGAGGGGCATCAATACAATCACCTAAAAGGCATTCCCCAACCCAGGGTGCCACCCTGTCTTGGGAAGCCGTGCTATACATTGGGAACACAAACACAAAATTACAAGTAGTCCCCTTGAAGAATTATACAAACTGATGCAGAGTAAAGTAAGCAGAACCAGAAAAACAACATAAACAATGTCAACAGAAATAACTACTGCTACAAGAACAACAACCTGTATTACTGTGTAATTATAATGATCTAGTTTGGCTGCAGAGAAAAGTTGATACCAAAAAAAGTTCTTCCCTCTGCTTCTTTGCAGAGGCGTAAAATAATGAGTATGGAATATTATATTCCAGACATGGGTTGATATATTGGTGGGCTTTGCTGACCAGCTCAGCTTGTTTTTCCTCTTTCTTTATTACAAACAATGGTTCAATGGGTAGAAGAGAAAGAGGGATATATTTGGAAATGAAGGTGATATAAAAATAAAATATTTTAAATTAAAAATAAGATTAAGAAAAAAAAGGGTCTCTGCCTTCAAGGAGCTTACACTTAAAAAAAATCTTATGTCAAAGTCTGTTAAAAAAGAATAATCTAACAGAAAAGCATTCTGTAAATAGTAGGAACAGAAATTCAATTCAGTGAATATTTACTGCTATATTTGGAAAAAGCAAAGTAGAAAGAAAAGAGTTATTTGCTGATCAGCCCAGAATCAGGAAAAGTAAGTGCCCCTGCTTCAGCTGGGGTACAGGGATGAGGCACCAGGGAGTCAAGGAGACAGTGAGTGTGACCCAAAGGCAACTCTGAAACTTGAGAGTCCCTTTACTGCATGACCTAATTAAGCACCGTGTCTAATGTACCCATGACATCAATTAACATCAAGCATACATATTTGAGGGCAAGATTTGGCCTTTGGACAAGAGAACCTTCTAAGTCCTAATCAACCCAACAGAGGATGGAAGAGACAACAGTGGGATCCACAAGGGCAGAGAGGCATCATGAGGCAGGGCAAACTATCCATCTGGAATGTTTTCTCCCACCTCCTCCTTCATAATCTTTATTTCTTTTTAAGCCAAAAAAATAAACTTGTACATGGTACATTTGGTTCTGCAACACCAACATCCAAAGAATTAATCTTTGAGGGGCTATTATAATTTGGTTTAATAAATGACTAGTTGAAAACCTCAGGGCACCCACAGATTCCCAGATCCCTGGAGATCTCAAAAAGGGGAATGACATAGCTGAGAGAGCTATGTGTTAGGGTGCCCCCTTTTGTGAGGCTCAGACATACATGCCGTGCTTATGCCCTCTACTAAATCGTATTCTAATACCGAAGTAAGGTGTTGTGTGGAGGGGACTCATAGCTCTCCAAGGGTACCACAGAAGAATTGGAGTTATGGTACATCTTAAGTTTCAAGAATGGGTTGTTGGGGCAGCGAGGTGGCACAGTGGATAGAGCAATGGCTGGCCATGGAATCAAGAAGAGCTGAGTTCAAATCTGGCCTGAGACACCTACTACCTGTGTCACTCTGGGCAAGTCACTCAACCCTGTTTGCCTCAGTTTCCTCATCTGTAAAAATGAGCTGGAGAAAGAAATGACAAAGCACTCCTGTATCTTTGCCAAGAAAACACCAAAAGGAAAAAAAAAAAAGAAAAAACCCAAATGGGGTCACGGAGAGTCTGAAATGGCTCAACAACAACATGGGTCTGTTGACTGGCTTATAGGTCTTTTGTCTGAAGACCAGCCTATGTGACCAGAAAGGCCAGATAAATTTGGGGTGCTCTGGCAACCAAAAACTGTCTCCCAAAGCTTTGGAAGTCTACATCAGTGGGAGGACTAATCATATGGAACAGCCATACTTATGAAATCACAAGCCCTTAAGGTATTTAACTATGCATATATACATGCTTCTTGAATATATATAGGGCGTCCTAAAAGTATCTGAACTAAGACTTTTGGGATACCTCGTACTACATACGTTCATTAACTTGGTGGGGGAGAGGGGGAGGAGGAGATAAGAGGGTTTGTATCTGAAGAGCAGAGGTTAGGACTGCTGGCCACAGCACTCCCAGCTAGTGCTAAATCAGATTAAATGGAACTGGGAAGTATTTAACAAAATAAATAAAAATACAATAGAACATAGATAATGCTAATGTATAGTTTCCTAAGTCACTAGGTGGCCTGCCAGAATCCTTAAAAAAGGTTTTAGTGGTCCCCATTTCTATCTGAGTTTGGCACCAATAGAACTCCCAGGGAGGAAATAACAGCTCAGCAACTTTCTAGTACAGGCATACCTTGTTTTATTGTTCTTCACAGATACTGCATTCTTTTACAAAACGAAAGTTTGTGGCAACTCTGCGTCAAGCAAATCTATGAGTGCCCTTTTTACAACGGCATATGCTCACATCATGTCTCTGTGGTAGCTTTGCTAATTCTCACAATGTTTCATACTTTTTCATTATTATTATATCTGTTCCGGCGATCTGTGATCTTTGATGTTACTATAGTCATTGTTTTGGGGTGCCATGAACCACACCCATAGAAAACTGTGAACTTAATCCATACATGTGTGTTCTGACTGCTACAGACTTGCAGTTCCACCTCTCTTCCTCTCCTCATGCCTCCCTCTTCCCTGAGACACAATATTGAAATTAGGCTAATTAATAACCTGGCAATGGACTCTAAGTGTTCAAGTGAAAGGAAGAGTCAGTGTGGCAAACTTCATTGTGGTCTAATTTTAAGAAATTGCCAGTCACTCACTCCTGCCTTCAGCAGCCAGCACCCTGATCAATCAATCAGCAGCCATCCACATAGAGGCAAGACCCTACACCAGCAAAGACTACAACTTGCTGAAGGCTCAGATGATGGTTAGCATTTTTTGTAACACTAAACTATTTTTACTTAAGGTATGTACAATGTTCTCTTAAACATAATACTATTGCACACTTAATAGACTACAGAAGAGTACATAACATATAGACTGGGAAACCAAAAATTTCACATAACTCGCTTTATCGAGATATTTGCTTTCTCATGATATTTGAGTGGTCTGGAACTGAACCCACAATGCCTCTGATGTAAGCCTGTTATCAGAGAGATACCGGGGTTAAGTGAGACTTTAAGAGCCAGGGTTCTTCCACTTCTGGGTATCATAGTCAGTATCAGTCAGCCAATAAACATACTGTAAGTGTCTATTACATGCCAGGCCCTTGCAGTGCTAAGTACCGGAGAAACAAAGAAATGTATGAAAAAAAAAAAGATACTCCCTGTTTAGAGGAGTTAACAATTTAATGGGAGAGACAGCATGCAAGTAACTATTTACAGACAAGCTGTATATAGGATAGGGGTGCAACATGAACACTAGGGCTAGGCCAGCTCTCTAGTAATTAGCATAAAGCCTCTCATTAGTTTAAGGTCGGAGAAGGGAGAAGTTTAGAGTATCAGACTCTGAGGCATAAGGTCAATTCATCCAATCAGTCTATCCTTGAGTAGAAATCCCATCTAGGTGTCTCTAAATGGTGGTCCAACCTCCACGTAAAAGGCTTAGGTGATAGGATGCTCCCTCCCCTCCTGAGGAGGTAGGTAAAAGCTACTGAGAAACGTTAAGCAGACAAAACTGGTCCTTAACACCAGGCTTCCTCAGTGACTTCCATATCTGCTACTTTTTGTCTAAGTGGTCTTGGACAAGTCATATTATTTTCTCTAAGTTAAATTTCCCCACCTATAAAATGAAGGGCTTGAAATACATATTTAGCCAGCTCCTTATCTTTAGTTTCCCCACTGCCTTGGGGCCTAGGGATAAGGAATGGGGAGAGGATGGGGGACGAAGAGTGGTTTGGGGAAGGTAGAAGGAAGGGCTAGGGCCTGGAAGGGAAAGGGTGGGGAAGAAATCAGGGCAAGAGGGAAGGACACTCAGGATGGGTCCCAATACACGCCCCTGGACTCTGCTCCTCCTTCCACCCTTCTAAGTGAGGGCTGGGGCTGAGGGAAGGAGGGAGGAAGGGTGTTCCCTGAAGACAGAGAGCCCTGGAGTCAGCACCCAATCACCCTACCTCACCTCCCTGACTCACCTTCAGGTCCTTATCCTGCAAGTACATGCACAACTGTGTGGAATAGGTAGGTAGATCCATCCCAGGTAGACATTCCATCCTCCCTACCCACCCCCAATTCCCACCAAGTATCAGTAATGAAACAGTCTCTTTTAAAGTTTGAACTTTAACTTCCATAGTGGAAGGCCTTCCCCATGCTCCTGGATTGAATCATGTTCACTGTTCTAAAAGATTTCCCTTTTCCTCAGATACACTTTCCCAATTAGCAATTAAATCAATAGCAAAGTAAACCCTGAAGGGTCAGATTTAGGTTCTAGTATTAGCTCAGCCAAATCACTTAACTTTGTAAGGCCCCATTCCCAACCTCAATAAACTCCATCAGTTCCTTGTAGTCTCTCCAGGATCAAACACAAAATACCTGGTTTGGTATTCAAAGACCTTCATAACCTCTTACCTTTCTATGTAAGACCCCCTACTTGATCTTTGATCCAGTGAGCCTGGCCTCCTGGCTGTTCTAAGAACAAGACACTCACTCCATCTCTGGAGCCTTAGGCATTTTCTCTGACTGTTCCTGGAATACTCTCCCTCATTTCTGTCTACAGTCTTCCCTGGTTTCCTTTAAGTGCCAACTAAAATTCTATCTTTTATAGGAAGCCTTTCCCAACCCCTCTGAACTCTAGTGTATTTCTTCTTTAAATGTTTATTTATCCTGTACATAACTTGTGTGTACATAATTGTTTGCTTTTTGTTTCCCCCATTAGATCATGAGTTTGAAGGCAGGCAATGTCTTTTGCCTCTTTTTGCCAGCACTTAGCCAAGTGCCTGGCACATAATAGGTGCTTAATAAATGTTTATTGATCAACTGACTGACCCCAGGAAAGTCACTTAAAGGCTCCAAAAATTTTGATGGTCTTGGAAGAGACCTAGGGTCAAATGAGTCCCACAATAGCAAAACTGTGGAATTGACTTCAGGAACTCCTATTGAGATGTCAGGCTGTGTTTTGGAGGATACATCATGCAGGAGAGAAGTATGGCCTTGGAGAAGCTGAGGCCCCAAGGAAATGTGCCTCCTAGCAGCTTCCTGTTGGCTAAAAAAGTCTACAGTGTTTGAGATTAAAATGCAATCCTCCTCTCTAGTTCACAAATTCACAAGAACCACCAATTTGATTATCATCCCTGGTGTTCTCAGGCTGAAAAGCTTCAAAGATACCGGCAGTGTTAGATCTTTGGCCTGTGTTTGGTACCGTGAGGATTTGGGAGTCTCTCATCTACACAATTTTGGGGAAAAGGCACTGTGGTAACACATCTGAAAAAGGTACACTCACTCACCAGGTAAGTTCTCAAAGCTGACTTGCTACCTTTAGCTTTAGCCTAGGTGAAATGGCATCTTTACGAAACTCCCCTATGGAAGGAACAGTGGGATTTGTATATTCTCACCTAGGAAACAGGTCACATTAAACATCAGAGACTGTCACGAAAGCATTCAGATTTGTATACTGGGCTAAAATTTGAACGTTCTCAACAATTCTATCATAGAAACCTGTCCACGGACTAACATTATGTGTTTTGACTGTCCTCAATTTCCACTCTCCCCATCCATCTCCGCTGATCAAGATGTTATCCATTACAAGCAGGAAAATAGCAGTGCTTATGATGTTGCCAAAAAATAATTGAGCACTCCATGAAAACATGGTCTCTAACGTAACAAATAAAAAAAAAAAATCACAAGGTCAAGTTGTTTCTGCAGAAGATCATGTTCCATGTTACTTGCGGACAAAAGCTCACAAGTTTCTTTATATGCTTTGTGGAGTGTGGGCATAATGAAAGCTTGGATTGGCAAAATAAGGAAAGGTTCCGGTTCTGCTGAATCACTGGAAATGTCACATGGAAAGCTGACCTGCCAGTGAGGCTGGCTTATAGATTTCAGATAGAAGTAGTTGATTCACTGGAAGAGATCTGGAATGTTGGGACAAGACCTAAAAAAAGAGAAAAGTTATTGGTTACAGGCTGATGTAAGTAAATCTTGAAAAGAAAAAAAGATTTATTCCTATCCAGATAAACCTTCATTCATCTCAGAATCTGAACTGTGAAAACAAAGCCTATTTATCTTCCACATGGCAATCATCAAAAGGAAAAATCAGAGGCAGCCAATAGAAAGCAGAGTAGAGACTTGATAAGGGTCAATAACCACCCTCAGGGCAATGGAAGAGTCTCATACTGAGACTAAGCTGTCTCCATCCATCACTTGTCCAAAACCTTAGGCCATTTCCTTCTCAAGCCAATGGTGGTTACTCACAGCAGAGGAAGTTGGCCAACTTCCTATAGGAAAAAACAGTCCTGTCTAAAAGGAAAAAAAAGAACATACTAAGTAGCACTTGAGAATTGGACCCATTCCAAAGCACCATCCGATCACCAAGGATCTGATCTGCTGCTTCCCAAGTCATGAGATAGGTCTACCTGGTGAATGATTCCTGTTTAACACCTGAACAGCATATCGCTATAGAAACTCTCATCTCAAATACTGACAGACTAGCTGTGTAAGCGAGTAAGTAAACTAGAAAGTAATGCTTCCCTTATCAGTTAAATGACTTACTTCACAGGTCTGTTCTAAGACCCTACTCCAGGCTCTTTGGGTTCTAAGCTTTTCTCTTGTCTCCTCACCTGTACATGAACCGAACTTTTTTTTTTTTTAAACAGAAGACAGGAATATTTCTGAAGTTAGAATTCTTTTTGGCAGACTAATAACATTGTAACCATCCTCACACAAGGAGCAAAACTAACCTTGCCCCTTGCTTTGACAGGACAAAAAAGAATGAGTCATTTCAGAGCAATCATTTCAAATGAGAAACAGACCAGTCCATGAAGTGTTTTCTTATAAAACACCCTGTTCTGATAGTGAGACCTTCTGGGGAGGTTTGAGACGTTCTCTTCTGGGAGATCATTCTAAGATTTTAAATATTCAAACTGGCTATTAGCCCAGGGATCAATGTAAAGCTCATCTAAACAGTCTTACATAAATGAAACATGAATCAGCACCACCACATGATTGGTTTTGCTTCAAAGTAACAAGGAATAAAATGTAAGCATCTCGATTTTCTCTCCCAGAGGGCAATCAATTATCTCTGAGCCCCGTTATGTCCAATAATAAAAAGCTCACATTTTAGTAGTTCATCTACAACAGCCTAATGTGACATTGATTGAAATGTGTTGTCATGCAAGGAAAGGATCACCTTAACTTTTGAGCAAGTGGGTGTTTTGAACAGAAGATAAAGGTGGTATAAAGAACAGCTATAAGCAATGCATGTTCCAACCACTCATTGCTTTAACCTGATAATGTCCGGTAGTAGGAGGTATGGATCAATTCAAATGAGCAAATAAGCAAAGTTAAGTAAGTTGCTCTCAAAAATACTATGTTCCAATACAGGAACAGAGAGGTATATAGTTTAATTTTATGGAAGTGCTAAGAGGTAGGCACTGTTTAATTAGGGAGTCATGTTTATGGATCTTCTGGAGAATTAGGTATTTTCCCTGGCACCAGGTCAGTGGCATTTCAAGAAAACAAAGTCAGTCCATTGTCGCTAGGAATAAATACACTAGATAGACGCCATAGAACTTGATGGTTCACCGTCTAGGAAGCTCACAATATGAATGAGAAACAACCAGCACACATTCAGGGCCCTAAGAAACTACTCTAAGACTCTGTTGAGTCATCCCTATCCACATTCTTTCTCCTCAATTGTCTTTGGGGCATTTCCAGCACATAGCCTAAGTTGTAATTAGGCACAGCTCTTGTAAGCCAGTAAGATGTTCAGATGAATAGCATCTCTTTCCCAAAACTGTCATGTTCAAAAGCAAGGATTTTACATAAGGAAAAACTATCAAACCGATCTCTCCCACCAACAAAATGTCCACTTTTCTTCAGAATGGTTGCTTCAGCAAATCAACTGTCATCTACATTAGAGACCAACCAGATAAATCAGCCTACAAACATTCAGTGGCCCAGACGTAATCATTGCCAAGGCACAAAATATTAGACTAACAAAGTAGAAGCTAGCTTTAAGAGATACTCACAAAAAGGCTTGGGAAAAACTGTGAATTAAGGACTTAAGAACCTGGAGGGGGGGGGAGAATGTTGATGGATCAATGGTTTTATCCAATGTAGAAAAGCCTACACTCCCTGTTTCCTTTCAAAAACAAAGCCACACTAGTCAAACTATAAACATATCATTTCCTGGAAGATATGCCAGGGTACTTAAAACCTGAAATCAAATATTGGCAGTATGTGTCCAAGATCTCTGCAAACACTCTTCCTTGCCAGCCTTTGCTTTCTCCTAAAGAAAACTACACAAAAGGATCCCCGTTCACTAGTCTGCAGAGGCAGCAGAGATGATTAAGATAATTCAAATATGATAGTTAAATTTTTACTGGAGATACATAATTAAAGTTATCTGAAAACATTAGTATCTCCTATTAGGCTGCTTGCATTATGCTAAAGTCACATCCCTGCCAAGGAAAGTCTATGGTCCTTGTCCCTGAGGACACTCCTGACAATGAGAGGACTTCCAAAAGATTGCCTTGATGAAAAACATGGATTCTCTTGACATCTTTTTTGCCCACCATGTTTACTAGACTCACAATATAGTATATTCAAACTGCCGTAATTCCTTCAGTGGTGAATTAAAAAAAAAACACTTTCATTCAGCCAAACATCCACTGCTTTGCTTCTATTGAGAATACTTTTATTATTATAGTTATCATATACAACAGAATTATATTGGGAACATTTACAAATAGGTGGTTATTTAAAACCTCTGTCACCTGCACACACTGAACCCTCACTCATTTTTGCAGGAGCAAGTCACCAGGAGATGTTACAATTATTGCCTTGTGAACAAACAGAGCTTTGATTACATAACTTCAGTTTCAAGAACTGAAAATTGGAATCTCCTCTCCAAAAGTCCAAACATTTTAAATACCCTGTATAGCATATGTACTTGTGCTTAAACCTAAAAGACGTGTTTAGCTCACCCCATTCCCTTTTAAAAGTTACCAAAATTAAATTTGAACCCCATTAAAAAAATTAAGTTCACCAGTATTTACACAACCCATTAAATTACACATAAATAAATATGTACATTCAACACACTCTTTTCTCTTAATACACAGAGCACCTCCCTGGTAGTAATTTTTTTTTTGGCCTATTAAGGTCAAAAAAAAAAAAGAAAAGAAAAGAAAGAAAAAAAAGCTAATAAAATGTTATGTGCCTAGTATTTTCAAGTTTTTTGTTTTTTTTTTTTTTTTTTAAACAGACCCGATATAAATATGCAGATAAAGCTGATACACCTTGAGAGAAAAATGTTTTTCAAGACATTTCGGTTTTTAGCACTAATTTAAAATTCTTTATAACACAAAAAACACCTACAACAGACTTTGACTAAAGTTTTATAAAACCTGAATTATCTCCTTTGGAAGTGTGTCAAATGTCATCCAGTAATAAGGTCAAATAGATTTTTTTTTCCTTCATAGGGTAAAAGACTTGTGTGATCTAGGAAGCTAGATAACCTTTTACATAAACATTGAATGAAGATAGATCTAAACACTATAGTCTAATACTGCAAAATGGTTACTGTTGGCATGGAAAAATCCATGAAAATTTGACTTAAAAAGGAATAATTCTTAATTAATAGCATCCAAAATACTTTCTCTATACCCTTGGCTATTAGCACTGGGAATTTTAGAGGTTCAAAAACATTTTTAGCACCACTTTTAGAGCAAGGGGAAGGGGGAAAAGGGATAAAAGGTTTAAGGAGCAAGTACCCAACAAGTACCCAAGTTTGTAGTCTTCTGATAACTTGTCCACAAAGTTTGGAGATATTGCAGCTTTAGAAACACAAGACTCCAGAATGGGAGGGTGTGTAAATCATGAAGATCCTGAATAAGATGATGTTTAATAAAGTAACACATTTTTCTACATTGTCCCCTAGGCAAGAAGACAATCCATCCCATAGTCTGTATTATGGAAAATTGTTTCGGTCCTTTTGAACTTTTCCCCAGACTGCACTTTTCCCCCTCCCCCCACCCTTTCTATTTCCGGTGCTTATCCATTTTCTCAATAGTTTTGTTGGACTCGGCGGGACTTTGGTCGCCAGTGTTCATGTAGGTTTTGTCTGCTATTTTTAATGCCTCATTTAGGTAGTTCTGGACAGATGTCATGGCTGCACATATGGCTGCACTCCCAAAGCCATGAGTTATTAGACTGAAATGAGTCAGGCAACCTTGAATGGCAGGATCCAGAACTGGGCTGGGTCTAGCATTTCCAAGAGGAGTCCGGTCCTGAGTGAGAAGATCTGTGAATTCCTTACAGATTTGTCTAAGAGACAGATAAGAGAACAGAAAACTCCATGAATAGGCAGTTTCAAGGGACAACAGAAGATAAACACATCAATATACATGTCATCTAAGCTTTTGGCAAGGCAGGAGGGGCACTGCTCTGTGTTCTCAAGGAAACCTGCAAGTTCTCAAGGAGAACTAACTACCTGGGGTTTTTGCCAAGCCTCCCATCTCACTTCAAAGCAATTTCATCTTTCAAAAGTTAGTTATTTTCATGGAACCAATGTTTTGGTTGTTATTCGATTTTGATTTTGCCAGCATGTTCTTCTCTTGCTCTGAATTCCTACTAGTTCTGCTTCATTTACCATAATGTTAAAATCAATTTAGTGCTAGTTTGGGTGAGAACCTCTTCAGCTGCAGTAACTGATTTGCAATGGATAAGCAGCAGCTGAACTGGGGCATCTCATTTAGCCACATGTCACATATACATTGAGCCTCATCATTACAACTCTGAAATCTGTTACCCAGACAGAAGGTGTACAATCTTTCTTTAAACTTAGCAAGCCAAGTCACATGTTAAAAAAAATCACAGAGGTAATACAAATACAAGGATTTTTTTTTTAAATAATTTTTTAGAAGATTTTTTTGGGAAGGAGAGCCATGACAGTCTTGTGTTCCAGTTCAAAACATTCTATCCATAATTGCTGAAAGGCAAGGCTTCTTTGAAAAATGTACCATCTCATTTCTTTTGCTTTTAAATATCAACTTTTTTTACCTCAATGTGCTTAAGAAACTCAAAAAAAGTTTGATTGGTTATAGGCAACCTGCCACAACACTCACTTAGCAGCAAGCAGCATGTTCTTTCTGGTACCAATTTCATTCCGTCCTAAATGTGGTCTGGTTAAATAGTCAGCTACTGCTTTAGAAGGAAACTCAGTTTCACAGACATAACCGAAATCTCGGGCCAGATGCACAGCTTCACCTACAACAGTGGAACAATTTTCATCAAACCCAAGCCCAAAGCAAACCAACTACCAGGTGTTACTACTGCTAGAAAAGACAAAAAAAAAAAGTGCTATACTGTTATCAAATTTTATTTCCATCCTAACAAATTTGCATCTGGAAAATGCAAGAATGCCAAATAAATTAATAACCAGCAGTAAAAGCTAAAAGATTCAGGAGATTAATGAAGCAATCTCTCCTTTACTGTCCTCAATGTTGGCCCATAGGACCAACAATGTTCCATATGAGCAAATACAACCTAAACCCCAATCTATGGGACTTCTCAGCAAAACCTAGTCAATTATAATTTTATTTCATAATAAAAATTTTTACATTATAAAAATGATCAAGGAGTACACTCCGGGTTAAGTCAGATGACTTTGAGCTAAAGTAATTTGTTAAATGCAGCCTTTGAAAGGCAACTGAAGTAGGCAGTAGAGGGTGGCTAAAGACCCATCTTGGAAACTAGGAAACAATGGATTCAGTTCCACCTTTGATACGTATTGATCCACTAGGCAAATCACTTATAATCTCAATGACCCTGAAAACACTTAAGACAAGTTGCACAGGAGGTAACCGTATTGTATTACTAAAAGGTAGATGGATTCCTATACTAACAAGGAAAAAACACTAAGCCTTTTTATTTAAGGAAAGGTAAAAATATCAGATATATATATCCAGCTGGAAAAGAGACTATAAGCATGTCACCTTTTGTTTCCAAGTCTCACTTTAACATACATTTTTAGCAACAAATCTCAAAGCTTTCAAGATTATCCAATTTAAGTAAACCCAGTTGAAGACTTTCAAAATTCCCAGTACACCCAACATGTTGCTTCCTCCATTAACAAAGACCTATCTATCAAACTGTATTTATGCTTTATTGCACCCTTATGAAGAAGGGCAGAAAATTTATTGATTGGGAGGAGGAAAATAGAAATTGCAGGAGATACATAAAGGCTAAGAAAAGCATGTCTCTTCACTTCATACAATCAGTATGATCACATATATCATACATGTTTGCTTACAACTAATTGCAAGTGCTCGCGCATGCATGCACACACATACACACACAAAACATACCCAAATTCCAACAAATCTTCAAACTAGACCAAAGCAATTGAATTCACAACCAGCTCTCCCTTGCACCACACAAGAAGTACTAAAGAGAGGCAACCTGAATGACTTTACCCCATCAGGCCCAAATGTTCCAGAGTACTGCCCAGAAGATATCTCATTCCCTAAGTCACACTGCTCACTGACTCCCCTAGGACACACGGGGAGGCTGAACTATCCCGATGATTGGGTCGAGATTGGAGTGTTTGCTCAATCTTTAATACTACAATCCTCTCAGTGTTTCAGTCCCTTTTCCTCCTGAATACAATATGCTTGAGTTGAGGTTTTTCTTCTTTTTTAAAAGTTGCATTTGTTTGTGTTCTTGGACACTTTCCAGGGGTCTTCCACTGAGAGGCCCAAGGCCTGTTCCCAGCTCTATATGCCAGAAAACCAAGTGCTAGGGGCTCTGAAACACTGGAGGTTGGTTTCCAGATCTTCTGAGGTAGAGGGGTCATGTTGAAAAAGGAACTTTAGGACTCCCAGGCCATAGCTTTGCAATTTTGAAAATATTATATATAAATGCTGCTAGATACCTCCCTCACATCATTTTAAGATTTTTTTCCCCTTCTTCTCAATACCTTTGAATTCTCCCCCCACCTTGATGACCGTACAGAATCTGCAATACTCTCTAAGGAACAAACAAAAAGATAACCTCAGAATAACTCTTTTTCTCTGACTGCCCCCACCATCCCAACTAAGTACTCAGTTCAACACATGTGCGAAAGAATGGAAAATGCTAAGTCATTCAAATCTCAATGGCCAGCCAGGCAAACATTACTTTTTAAATAATCAGTATAGGTAAGATACCAATATCTGGTCAAAGCAATTAGAAAACAGCCTATTTTAGACACTCATTCCACTCTTTAGGAAGATTACCAACTAGTCGATTTATATACCTTGCAGTTTAGCAGTGTAAACACACACACACACACACACACACACACACACACACACACACACACA